>NW_028125610.1:0-265748 GCF_965194825.1 Balaenoptera physalus
AAGGCAGAATTGCAGGAAACAGATTTCAGGAGGGAGATTCGAATCGCCTTTAAAGCACAGGAAAAGCGGCAAAACCTCGACAATGATGCCCTTGGCCAAAAAGGGCGTATGCGTTTTTTCCTGAATATATTCAGGAAAAAACGCATACGCCCTTTTTGGCCAACCAAGCAACCTGGAAAGGCAAATCAGCGCTACAAAGAAGTCTCGCTTCCCATCGGTCAAAAGGGCCATGCTGAATAAAGTGTCAAAACCAGAAATGCAAAACAGGCCATGGAGAAACGGGAGCCTGGCTACGCTGATGGGCGGGATGTAAATTGCCAACAGCCACTCTGGAGAAGTGCACGGTGTGTCCTGAAACATCGAAAAAAATCAGCTTAGGGAGCATAGGGCACTTCCACTCATGGGCGTATAAATTGGGAAAACTAAAAATCAGCAAGACACAGGCACCCCAAAGTTTAGGGCTGCTCTGTTGACAAGAACCTCCACTTCGTTACACCTTAAATATCCCAGGAAAGAGAAAAATGGATAAAGAAGTTGTGGTCCTTATGTACAATGGAATATCACTCAGCCATGAAATCAACGTCATAAGGCTAGTAGCAGCAAGATGAGTGGATTTAGGTAGGACGATTCTAAGTGAAATAAGTCACACAGAAAAAGATACTTATCATAAGATATCACTTATAGAGGGAATTTAAAAACCGCTACCCTTGAACTGAATTACAAATCAGAGCAGGGTAACACGTTTAGAAAACACACTATGGCTGCTTAACGGGAAAGGTGAGGTGGGGTGATGCATAAAACAAGGGTTTCAAATTAGCTCAGATACCGTTCCATAAACCCAATAGGTAATAGACAAGACCTACTCCTTGCTCAGTGAATTGGACTCAACACCCCCTATTCACCGCCCAAGAATATATCTGACTAGTAAGAATCTTAAAACCTATGCATTGATATCTCTCTGTAAGTGAGTCAAGTGGGTGAAAAGCGGCAAAAACACAGCAGTGAAAAGCAGGTAAACCCCATTATAAAAATCAATTACTTTTAAAAACCCGTGAAACAAAGACAGTTAAAGAGAGAGAAATTCTTACAAAATTCGTTCAGGGGCTGTGATGCCACCTGGATTGACCATATCTAGACCCACAGCTGATTGAGACATAAGGGTGGAAACTCTTGGGGCTGAGAGGTTTGGTGAGGTTGGGTGAGCAAATGCAGACCCTTTAAAGTAATACTGCATGGTACCCATCACATGGGTCCCAAATCTCCAGGTTCAAGGGCATCTTCCTACATCGAAAGCATGCATGAGAAACCCAGAAGATGGTACACCGTGTGATCCGGAAAGGTTTTCAAAACACACCTCATTTCTCATCTCCTTGTGCTCGGGTTTGCCATTCCAGCCACTTTACTAGCAATCTCCCTCCTTGGAGAATCAGCACCTTTAACCTCCTGTTCCGTACAGGTTGCAATTTGTCCTGAGGATGAACGGGAAGAGGGGGAACCAATGAGAGACTAGCTCTAGGTGTTGGGACAGGCACAGGTCACTCTATTTTCCCATCAGGAAGAAGAATTAACCACAGGCTCAGCCTGCCGCCCGGGACCAGAATAGGGCCTGAAGCAATCCTGCGCTTTTGCGGCCAGCTCCCAAGAAAGCGAGTTGAAAAATGGAGCTCAGGGGCACTGCAATTCACAAACCTGCAGACTTATAAATGATGACTCTCGTCCACAAATATATTGAGGGAAGGCAACGAAGAGGATTGGAAAGCAAGGCAGAATTGCAGGAAACAGATTTCAGGAGGGAGATTCGAATCGCCTTTAAAGCACAGGAAAAGCGGCAAAACCTCGACAATGATGCCCTTGGCCAAAAAGGGCGTATGCGTTTTTTCCTGAATATATTCAGGAAAAAACGCATACGCCCTTTTTGGCCAACCAAGCAACCTGGAAAGGCAAATCAGCGCTACAAAGAAGTCTCGCTTCCCATCGGTCAAAAGGGCCATGCTGAATAAAGTGTCAAAACCAGAAATGCAAAACAGGCCATGGAGAAACGGGAGCCTGGCTACGCTGATGGGCGGGATGTAAATTGCCAACAGCCACTCTGGAGAAGTGCACGGTGTGTCCTGAAACATCGAAAAAAATCAGCTTAGGGAGCATAGGGCACTTCCACTCATGGGCGTATAAATTGGGAAAACTAAAAATCAGCAAGACACAGGCACCCCAAAGTTTAGGGCTGCTCTGTTGACAAGAACCTCCACTTCGTTACACCTTAAATATCCCAGGAAAGAGAAAAATGGATAAAGAAGTTGTGGTCCTTATGTACAATGGAATATCACTCAGCCATGAAATCAACGTCATAAGGCTAGTAGCAGCAAGATGAGTGGATTTAGGTAGGACGATTCTAAGTGAAATAAGTCACACAGAAAAAGATACTTATCATAAGATATCACTTATAGAGGGAATATAAAAACCGCTACCCTTGAACTGAATTACAAATCAGAGCAGGGTAACACGTTTAGAAAACACACTATGGCTGCTTAACGGGAAAGGTGAGGTGGGGTGATGCATAAAACAAGGGTTTCAAATTAGCTCAGATACCGTTCCATAAACCCAATAGGTAATAGACAAGACCTACTCCTTGCTCAGTGAATTGGACTCAACACCCCCTATTCACCGCCCAAGAATATATCTGACTAGTAAGAATCTTAAAACCTATGCATTGATATCTCTCTGTAAGTGAGTCCAGTGGGTGAAAAGCGGCAAAAACACAGCAGTGAAAAGCAGGTAAACCCCATTATAAAAATCAATTACTTTTAAAAACCCGTGAAACAAAGACAGTTAAAGAGAGAGAAATTTTTACAAAATTCGTTCAGGGGCTGTGATGCCACCTGGATTGACCATATCTAGACCCACAGCTGATTGAGACATAAGGGTGGAAACTCTTGGGGCTGAGAGGTTTGGTGAGGTTGGGTGAGCAAACGCAGACCCTTTAAAGTAATACTGCATGGTACCCATCCCATGGGTCCCAAATCTCCAGGTTCAAGGGCATCTTCCTACATCGAAAGCATGCATGAGAAACCCAGAAGATGGTACACCGTGTGATCCGGAAAGGTTTTCAAAACGCACCTCATTTCTCATCTCCTTGTGCTCGGGTTTGCCATTCCAGCCACTTTACTAGCAATCTCCCTCCTTGGAGAATCAGCACCTTTAACCTCCTGTTCCGTACAGGTTGCAATTTGTCCTGAGGATGAACGGGAAGAGGGGGAACCAATGAGAGACTAGCTCTAGGTGTTGGGACAGGCACAGGTCACTCTATTTTCCCATCAGGAAGAAGAATTAACCACAGGCTCAGCCTGCCGCCCGGGACCAGAATAGGGCCTGAAGCAATCCTGCGCTTTTGCGGCCAGCTCCCAAGAAAGCGAGTTGAAAAATGGAGCTCAGGGGCACTGCAATTCACAAACCTGCAGACTTATAAATGATGACTCTCGTCCACAAATATATTGAGGGAAGGCAACGAAGAGGATTGGAAAGCAAGGCAGAATTGCAGGAAACAGATTTCAGGAGGGAGATTCGAATCGCCTTTAAAGCACAGGAAAAGCGGCAAAACCTCGACAATGATGCCCTTGGCCAAAAAGGGCGTATGCGTTTTTTCCTGAATATATTCAGGAAAAAACGCATACGCCCTTTTTGGCCAACCAAGCAACCTGGAAAGGCAAATCAGCGCTACAAAGAAGTCTCGCTTCCCATCGGTCAAAAGGGCCATGCTGAATAAAGTGTCAAAACCAGAAATGCAAAACAGGCCATGGAGAAACGGGAGCCTGGCTACGCTGATGGGCGGGATGTAAATTGCCAACAGCCACTCTGGAGAAGTGCACGGTGTGTCCTGAAACATCGAAAAAAATCAGCTTAGGGAGCATAGGGCACTTCCACTCATGGGCGTATAAATTGGGAAAACTAAAAATCAGCAAGACACAGGCACCCCAAAGTTTAGGGCTGCTCTGTTGACAAGAACCTCCACTTCGTTACACCTTAAATATCCCAGGAAAGAGAAAAATGGATAAAGAAGTTGTGGTCCTTATGTACAATGGAATATCACTCAGCCATGAAATCAACGTCATAAGGCTAGTAGCAGCAAGATGAGTGGATTTAGGTAGGACGATTCTAAGTGAAATAAGTCACACAGAAAAAGATACTTATCATAAGATATCACTTATAGAGGGAATTTAAAAACCGCTACCCTTGAACTGAATTACAAATCAGAGCAGGGTCACACGTTTAGAAAACACACTATGGCTGCTTAACGGGAAAGGTGAGGTGGGGTGATGCATAAAACAAGGGTTTCAAATTAGCTCAGATACCGTTCCATAAACCCAATAGGTAATAGACAAGACCTACTCCTTGCTCAGTGAATTGGACTCAACACCCCCTATTCACCGCCCAAGAATATATCTGACTAGTAAGAATCTTAAAACCTATGCATTGATATCTCTCTGTAAGTGAGTCCAGTGGGTGTAAAGCGGCAAAAACACAGCAGTGAAAAGCAGGTAAACCCCATTATAAACATCAATTACTTTTAAAAACCCGTGAAACAAAGACAGTTAAAGAGAGAGAAATTCTTACAAAATTCGTTCAGGGGCTGTGATGCCACGTGGATTGACCATATCTAGACCCACAGCTGATTGAGACATAAGGGTGGAAACTCTTGGGGCTGAGAGGTTTGGTGAGGTTGGGTGAGCAAACGCAGACCCTTTACAGTAATACTGCGTGGTACCCATCCCATGGGTCCCAAATCTCCAGGTTCAAGGGCATCTTCCTACATCGAAAGCATGCATGAGAAACCCAGAAGATGGTACACCGTGTGATCCGGAAAGGTTTTCAAAACGCACCTCATTTCTCATCTCCTTGTGCTCGGGTTTGCCATTCCAGCCGCTTTACTAGCAATCTCCCTCCTTGGAGAATCAGCACCTTTAACCTCCTGTTCCGTACAGGTTGCAATTTGTCCTGAGGATGAACGGGAAGAGGGGGAACCAATGAGAGACTAGCTCTAGGTGTTGGGACAGGCACAGGTCACTCTATTTTCCCATCAGGAAGAAGAATTAACCACAGGCTCAGCCTGCCGCCCGGGACCAGAATAGGGCCTGAAGCAATCCTGCGCTTTTGCGGCCAGCTCCCAAGAAAGCGAGTTGAAAAATGGAGCTCAGGGGCACTGCAATTCACAAACCTGTAGACTTATAAATGATGACTCTCGTCCACAAATATATTGAGGGAAGGCAACGAAGAGGATTGGAAAGCAAGGCAGAATTGCAGGAAACAGATTTCAGGAGGGAGATTCGAATCGCCTTTAAAGCACAGGAAAAGCGGCAAAACCTCGACAATGATGCCCTTGGCCAAAAAGGGCGTATGCGTTTTTTCCTGAATATATTCAGGAAAAAACGCATACGCCCTTTTTGGCCAACCAAGCAACCTGGAAAGGCAAATCAGCGCTACAAAGAAGTCTCGCTTCCCATCGGTCAAAAGGGCCATGCTGAATAAAGTGTCAAAACCAGAAATGCAAAACAGGCCATGGAGAAACGGGAGCCTGGCTACGCTGATGGGCGGGATGTAAATTGCCAACAGCCACTCTGGAGAAGTGCACGGTGTGTCCTGAAACATCGAAAAAAATCAGCTTAGGGAGCATAGGGCACTTCCACTCATGGGCGTATAAATTGGGAAAACTAAAAATCAGCAAGACACAGGCACCCCAAAGTTTAGGGCTGCTCTGTTGACAAGAACCTCCACTTCGTTACACCTTAAATATCCCAGGAAAGAGAAAAATGGATAAAGAAGTTGTGGTCCTTATGTACAATGGAATATCACTCAGCCATGAAATCAACGTCATAAGGCTAGTAGCAGCAAGATGAGTGGATTTAGGTAGGACGATTCTAAGTGAAATAAGTCACACAGAAAAAGATACTTATCATAAGATATCACTTATAGAGGGAATTTAAAAACCGCTACCCTTGAACTGAATTACAAATCAGAGCAGGGTAACACGTTTAGAAAACACACTATGGCTGCTTAACGGGAAAGGTGAGGTGGGGTGATGCATAAAACAAGGGTTTCAAATTAGCTCAGATACCGTTCCATAAACCCAATAGGTAATAGACAAGACCTACTCCTTGCTCAGTGAATTGGACTCAACACCCCCTATTCACCGCCCAAGAATATATCTGACTAGTAAGAATCTTAAAACCTATGCATTGATATCTCTCTGTAAGTGAGTCAAGTGGGTGAAAAGCGGCAGAAACACAGCAGTGAAAAGCAGGTAAACCCCATTATAAAAATCAATTACTTTTAAAAACCCGTGAAACAAAGACAGTTAAAGAGAGAGAAATTCTTACAAAATTCGTTCAGGGGCTGTGATGCCACCTGGATTGACCATATCTAGACCCACAGCTGATTGAGACATAAGGGTGGAAACTCTTGGGGCTGAGAGGTTTGGTGAGGTTGGGTGAGCAAACGCAGACCCTTTAAAGTAATACTGCATGGTACCCATCACATGGGTCCCAAATCTCCAGGTTCAAGGGCATCTTCCTACATCGAAAGCATGCATGAGAAACCCAGAAGATGGTACACCGTGTGATCCGGAAAGGTTTTCAAAACACACCTCATTTCTCATCTCCTTGTGCTCGGGTTTGCCATTCCAGCCACTTTACTAGCAATCTCCCTCCTTGGAGAATCAGCACCTTTAACCTCCTGTTCCGTACAGGTTGCAATTTGTCCTGAGGATGAACGGGAAGAGGGGGAACCAATGAGAGACTAGCTCTAGGTGTTGGGACAGGCACAGGTCACTCTCTTTTCCCATCAGGAAGAAGAATTAACCACAGGCTCAGCCTGCCGCCCGGGACCAGAATAGGGCCTGAAGCAATCCTGCGCTTTTGCGGCCAGCTCCCAAGAAAGCGAGTTGAAAAATGGAGCTCAGGGGCACTGCAATTCACAAACCTGCAGACTTATAAATGATGACTCTCGTCCACAAATATATTGAGGGAAGGCAACGAAGAGGATTGGAAAGCAAGGCAGAATTGCAGGAAACAGATTTCAGGAGGGAGATTCGAATCGCCTTTAAAGCACAGGAAAAGCGGCAAAACCTCGACAATGATGCCCTTGGCCAAAAAGGGCGTATGCGTTTTTTCCTGAATATATTCAGGAAAAAACGCATACGCCCTTTTTGGCCAACCAAGCAACCTGGAAAGGCAAATCAGCGGTACAAAGAAGTCTCGCTTCCCATCGGTCAAAAGGGCCATGCTGAATAAAGTGTCAAAACCAGAAATGCAAAACAGGCCATGGAGAAACGGGAGCCTGGCTACGCTGATGGGCGGGATGTAAATTGCCAACAGCCACTCTGGAGAAGTGCACGGTGTGTCCTGAAACATCGAAAAAAATCAGCTTAGGGAGCATAGGGCACTTCCACTCATGGGCGTATAAATTGGGAAAACTAAAAATCAGCAAGACACAGGCACCCCAAAGTTTAGGGCTGCTCTGTTGACAAGAACCTCCACTTCGTTACACCTTAAATATCCCAGGAAAGAGAAAAATGGATAAAGAAGTTGTGGTCCTTATGTACAATGGAATATCACTCAGCCATGAAATCAACGTCATAAGGCTAGTAGCAGCAAGATGAGTGGATTTAGGTAGGACGATTCTAAGTGAAATAAGTCACACAGAAAAAGATACTTATCATAAGATATCACTTATAGAGGGAATTTAAAAACCGCTACCCTTGAACTGAATTACAAATCAGAGCAGGGTCACACGTTTAGAAAACACACTATGGCTGCTTAACGGGAAAGGTGAGGTGGGGTGATGCATAAAACAAGGGTTTCAAATTAGCTCAGATACCGTTCCATAAACCCAATAGGTAATAGACAAGACCTACTCCTTGCTCAGTGAATTGGACTCAACACCCCCTATTCACCGCCCAAGAATATATCTGACTAGTAAGAATCTTAAAACCTATGCATTGATATCTCTCTGTAAGTGAGTCCAGTGGGTGTAAAGCGGCAAAAACACAGCAGTGAAAAGCAGGTAAACCCCATTATAAAAATCAATTACTTTTAAAAACCCGTGAAACAAAGACAGTTAAAGAGAGAGAAATTCTTACAAAATTCGTTCAGGGGCTGTGATGCCACGTGGATTGACCATATCTAGACCCACAGCTGATTGAGACATAAGGGTGGAAACTCTTGGGGCTGAGAGGTTTGGTGAGGTTGGGTGAGCAAACGCAGACCCTTTACAGTAATACTGCGTGGTACCCATCCCATGGGTCCCAAATCTCCAGGTTCAAGGGCATCTTCCTACATCGAAAGCATGCATGAGAAACCCAGAAGATGGTACACCGTGTGATCCGGAAAGGTTTTCAAAACGCACCTCATTTCTCATCTCCTTGTGCTCGGGTTTGCCATTCCAGCCGCTTTACTAGCAATCTCCCTCCTTGGAGAATCAGCACCTTTAACCTCCTGTTCCGTACAGGTTGCAATTTGTCCTGAGGATGAACGGGAAGAGGGGGAACCAATGAGAGACTAGCTCTAGGTGTTGGGACAGGCACAGGTCACTCTATTTTCCCATCAGGAAGAAGAATTAACCACAGGCTCAGCCTGCCGCCCGGGACCAGAATAGGGCCTGAAGCAATCCTGCGCTTTTGCGGCCAGCTCCCAAGAAAGCGAGTTGAAAAATGGAGCTCAGGGGCACTGCAATTCACAAACCTGCAGACTTATAAATGATGACTCTCGTCCACAAATATATTGAGGGAAGGCAACGAAGAGGATTGGAAAGCAAGGCAGAATTGCAGGAAACAGATTTCAGGAGGGAGATTCGAATCGCCTTTAAAGCACAGGAAAAGCGGCAAAACCTCGACAATGATGCCCTTGGCCAAAAAGGGCGTATGCGTTTTTTCCTGAATATATTTAGGAAAAAACGCATACGCCCTTTTTGGCCAACCAAGCAACCTGGAAAGGCAAATCAGCGCTACAGAGAAGTCTCGCTTCCCATCGGTCAAAAGGGCCATGCTGAATAAAGTGTCAAAACCAGAAATGCAAAACAGGCCATGGAGAAACGGGAGCCTGGCTACGCTGATGGGCGGGATGTAAATTGCCAACAGCCACTCTGGAGAAGTGCACGGTGTGTCCTGAAACATCGAAAAAAATCAGCTTAGGGAGCATAGGGCACTTCCACTCATGGGCGTATAAATTGGGAAAACTAAAAATCAGCAAGACACAGGCACCCCAAAGTTTAGGGCTGCTCTGTTGACAAGAACCTCCACTTCGTTACACCTTAAATATCCCAGGAAAGAGAAAAATGGATAAAGAAGTTGTGGTCCTTATGTACAATGGAATATCACTCAGCCATGAAATCAACGTCATAAGGCTAGTAGCAGCAAGATGAGTGGATTTAGGTAGGACGATTCTAAGTGAAATAAGTCACACAGAAAAAGATACTTATCATAAGATATCACTTATAGAGGGAATATAAAAACCGCTACCCTTGAACTGAATTACAAATCAGAGCAGGGTAACACGTTTAGAAAACACACTATGGCTGCTTAACGGGAAAGGTGAGGTGGGGTGATGCATAAAACAAGGGTTTCAAATTAGCTCAGATACCGTTCCATAAACCCAATAGGTAATAGACAAGACCTACTCCTTGCTCAGTGAATTGGACTCAACACCCCCTATTCACCGCCCAAGAATATATCTGACTAGTAAGAATCTTAAAACCTATGCATTGATATCTCTCTGTAAGTGAGTCCAGTGGGTGAAAAGCGGCAAAAACACAGCAGTGAAAAGCAGGTAAACCCCATTATAAAAATCAATTACTTTTAAAAACCCGTGAAACAAAGACAGTTAAAGAGAGAGAAATTCTTACAAAATTCGTTCAGGGGCTGTGATGCCACCTGGATTGACCATATCTAGACCCACAGCTGATTGAGACATAAGGGTGGAAACTCTTGGGGCTGAGAGGTTTGGTGAGGTTGGGTGAGCAAACGCAGACCCTTTAAAGTAATACTGCATGGTACCCATCCCATGGGTCCCAAATCTCCAGATTAGGGGGCATCTTCCTACATCGAAAGCATGCATGAGAAACCCAGAAGATGGTACACCGTGTGATCCGGAAAGGTTTTCAAAACGCACCTCATTTCTCATCTCCTTGTGCTCGGGTTTGCCATTCCAGCCGCTTTACTAGCAATCTCCCTCCTTGGAGAATCAGCACCTTTAACCTCCTGTTCCGTACAGGTTGCAATTTGTCCTGAGGATGAACGGGAAGAGGGGGAACCAATGAGAGACTAGCTCTAGGTGTTGGGACAGGCACAGGTCACTCTATTTTCCCATCAGGAAGAAGAATTAACCACAGGCTCAGCCTGCCGCCCGGGACCAGAATAGGGCCTGAAGCAATCCTGCGCTTTTGCGGCCAGCTCCCAAGAAAGCGAGTTGAAAAATGGAGCTCAGGGGCACTGCAATTCACAAACCTGCAGACTTATAAATGATGACTCTCGTCCACAAATATATTGAGGGAAGGCAACGAAGAGGATTGGAAAGCAAGGCAGAATTGCAGGAAACAGATTTCAGGAGGGAGATTCGAATCGCCTTTAAAGCACAGGAAAAGCGGCAAAACCTCGACAATGATGCCCTTGGCCAAAAAGGGCGTATGCGTTTTTTCCTGAATATATTCAGGAAAAAACGCATACGCCCTTTTTGGCCAACCAAGCAACCTGGAAAGGCAAATCAGCGCTACAAAGAAGTCTCGCTTCCCATCGGTCAAAAGGGCCATGCTGAATAAAGTGTCAAAACCAGAAATGCAAAACAGGCCATGGAGAAACGGGAGCCTGGCTACGCTGATGGGCGGGATGTAAATTGCCAACAGCCACTCTGGAGAAGTGCACGGTGTGTCCTGAAACATCGAAAAAAATCAGCTTAGGGAGCATAGGGCACTTCCACTCATGGGCGTATAAATTGGGAAAACTAAAAATCAGCAAGACACAGGCACCCCAAAGTTTAGGGCTGCTCTGTTGACAAGAACCTCCACTTCGTTACACCTTAAATATCCCAGGAAAGAGAAAAATGGATAAAGAAGTTGTGGTCCTTATGTACAATGGAATATCACTCAGCCATGAAATCAACGTCATAAGGCTAGTAGCAGCAAGATGAGTGGATTTAGGTAGGACGATTCTAAGTGAAATAAGTCACACAGAAAAAGATACTTATCATAAGATATCACTTATAGAGGGAATTTAAAAACCGCTACCCTTGAACTGAATTACAAATCAGAGCAGGGTCACACGTTTAGAAAACACACTATGGCTGCTTAACGGGAAAGGTGAGGTGGGGTGATGCATAAAACAAGGGTTTCAAATTAGCTCAGATACCGTTCCATAAACCCAATAGGTAATAGACAAGACCTACTCCTTGCTCAGTGAATTGGACTCAACACCCCCTATTCACCGCCCAAGAATATATCTGACTAGTAAGAATCTTAAAACCTATGCATTGATATCTCTCTGTAAGTGAGTCCAGTGGGTGTAAAGCGGCAAAAACACAGCAGTGAAAAGCAGGTAAACCCCATTATAAAAATCAATTACTTTTAAAAACCCGTGAAACAAAGACAGTTAAAGAGAGAGAAATTCTTACAAAATTCGTTCAGGGGCTGTGATGCCACGTGGATTGACCATATCTAGACCCACAGCTGATTGAGACATAAGGGTGGAAACTCTTGGGGCTGAGAGGTTTGGTGAGGTTGGGTGAGCAAACGCAGACCCTTTACAGTAATACTGCGTGGTACCCATCCCATGGGTCCCAAATCTCCAGGTTCAAGGGCATCTTCCTACATCGAAAGCATGCATGAGAAACCCAGAAGATGGTACACCGTGTGATCCGGAAAGGTTTTCAAAACGCACCTCATTTCTCATCTCCTTGTGCTCGGGTTTGCCATTCCAGCCGCTTTACTAGCAATCTCCCTCCTTGGAGAATCAGCACCTTTAACCTCCTGTTCCGTACAGGTTGCAATTTGTCCTGAGGATGAACGGGAAGAGGGGGAACCAATGAGAGACTAGCTCTAGGTGTTGGGACAGGCACAGGTCACTCTATTTTCCCATCAGGAAGAAGAATTAACCACAGGCTCAGCCTGCCGCCCGGGACCAGAATAGGGCCTGAAGCAATCCTGCGCTTTTGCGGCCAGCTCCCAAGAAAGCGAGTTGAAAAATGGAGCTCAGGGGCACTGCAATTCACAAACCTGCAGACTTATAAATGATGACTCTCGTCCACAAATATATTGAGGGAAGGCAACGAAGAGGATTGGAAAGCAAGGCAGAATTGCAGGAAACAGATTTCAGGAGGGAGATTCGAATCGCCTTTAAAGCACAGGAAAAGCGGCAAAACCTCGACAATGATGCCCTTGGCCAAAAAGGGCGTATGCGTTTTTTCCTGAATATATTTAGGAAAAAACGCATACGCCCTTTTTGGCCAACCAAGCAACCTGGAAAGGCAAATCAGCGCTACAGAGAAGTCTCGCTTCCCATCGGTCAAAAGGGCCATGCTGAATAAAGTGTCAAAACCAGAAATGCAAAACAGGCCATGGAGAAACGGGAGCCTGGCTACGCTGATGGGCGGGATGTAAATTGCCAACAGCCACTCTGGAGAAGTGCACGGTGTGTCCTGAAACATCGAAAAAAATCAGCTTAGGGAGCATAGGGCACTTCCACTCATGGGCGTATAAATTGGGAAAACTAAAAATCAGCAAGACACAGGCACCCCAAAGTTGAGGGCTGCTCTGTTGACAAGACCCTCCACTTCGTTACACCTTAAATATCCCAGGAAAGAGAAAAATGGATAAAGAAGTTGTGGTCCTTATGTACAATGGAATATCACTCAGCCATGAAATCAACGTCATAAGGCTAGTAGCAGCAAGATGAGTGGATTTAGGTAGGACGATTCTAAGTGAAATAAGTCACACAGAAAAAGATACTTATCATAAGATATCACTTATAGAGGGAATATAAAAACCGCTACCCTTGAACTGAATTACAAATCAGAGCAGGGTCACACGTTTAGAAAACACACTATGGCTGCTTAACGGGAAAGGTGAGGTGGGGTGATGCATAAAACAAGGGTTTCAAATTAGCTCAGATACCGTTCCATAAACCCAATAGGTAATAGACAAGACCTACTCCTTGCTCAGTGAATTGGACTCAACACCCCCTATTCACCGCCCAAGAATATATCTGACTAGTAAGAATCTTAAAACCTATGCATTGATATCTCTCTGTAAGTGAGTCCAGTGGGTGTAAAGCGGCAAAAACACAGCAGTGAAAAGCAGGTAAACCCCATTATAAAAATCAATTACTTTTAAAAACCCGTGAAACAAAGACAGTTAAAGAGAGAGAAATTCTTACAAAATTCGTTCAGGGGCTGTGATGCCACGTGGATTGACCATATCTAGACCCACAGCTGATTGAGACATAAGGGTGGAAACTCTTGGGGCTGAGAGGTTTGGTGAGGTTGGGTGAGCAAACGCAGACCCTTTACAGTAATACTGCGTGGTACCCATCCCATGGGTCCCAAATCTCCAGGTTCAAGGGCATCTTCCTACATCGAAAGCATGCATGAGAAACCCAGAAGATGGTACACCGTGTGATCCGGAAAGGTTTTCAAAACGCACCTCATTTCTCATCTCCTTGTGCTCGGGTTTGCCATTCCAGCCGCTTTACTAGCAATCTCCCTCCTTGGAGAATCAGCACCTTTAACCTCCTGTTCCGTACAGGTTGCAATTTGTCCTGAGGATGAACGGGAAGAGGGGGAACCAATGAGAGACTAGCTCTAGGTGTTGGGACAGGCACAGGTCACTCTATTTTCCCATCAGGAAGAAGAATTAACCACAGGCTCAGCCTGCCGCCCGGGACCAGAATAGGGCCTGAAGCAATCCTGCGCTTTTGCGGCCAGCTCCCAAGAAAGCGAGTTGAAAAATGGAGCTCAGGGGCACTGCAATTCACAAACCTGCAGACTTATAAATGATGACTCTCGTCCACAAATATATTGAGGGAAGGCAACGAAGAGGATTGGAAAGCAAGGCAGAATTGCAGGAAACAGATTTCAGGAGGGAGATTCGAATCGCCTTTAAAGCACAGGAAAAGCGGCAAAACCTCGACAATGATGCCCTTGGCCAAAAAGGGCGTATGCGTTTTTTCCTGAATATATTTAGGAAAAAACGCATACGCCCTTTTTGGCCAACCAAGCAACCTGGAAAGGCAAATCAGCGCTACAGAGAAGTCTCGCTTCCCATCGGTCAAAAGGGCCATGCTGAATAAAGTGTCAAAACCAGAAATGCAAAACAGGCCATGGAGAAACGGGAGCCTGGCTACGCTGATGGGCGGGATGTAAATTGCCAACAGCCACTCTGGAGAAGTGCACGGTGTGTCCTGAAACATCGAAAAAAATCAGCTTAGGGAGCATAGGGCACTTCCACTCATGGGCGTATAAATTGGGAAAACTAAAAATCAGCAAGACACAGGCACCCCAAAGTTGAGGGCTGCTCTGTTGACAAGACCCTCCACTTCGTTACACCTTAAATATCCCAGGAAAGAGAAAAATGGATAAAGAAGTTGTGGTCCTTATGTACAATGGAATATCACTCAGCCATGAAATCAACGTCATAAGGCTAGTAGCAGCAAGATGAGTGGATTTAGGTAGGACGATTCTAAGTGAAATAAGTCACACAGAAAAAGATACTTATCATAAGATATCACTTATAGAGGGAATATAAAAACCGCTACCCTTGAACTGAATTACAAATCAGAGCAGGGTAACACGTTTAGAAAACACACTATGGCTGCTTAACGGGAAAGGTGAGGTGGGGTGATGCATAAAACAAGGGTTTCAAATTAGCTCAGATACCGTTCCATAAACCCAATAGGTAATAGACAAGACCTACTCCTTGCTCAGTGAATTGGACTCAACACCCCCTATTCACCGCCCAAGAATATATCTGACTAGTAAGAATCTTAAAACCTATGCATTGATATCTCTCTGTAAGTGAGTCCAGTGGGTGAAAAGCGGCAAAAACACAGCAGTGAAAAGCAGGTAAACCCCATTATAAAAATCAATTACTTTTAAAAACCCGTGAAACAAAGACAGTTAAAGAGAGAGAAATTCTTACAAAATTCGTTCAGGGGCTGTGATGCCACCTGGATTGACCATATCTAGACCCACAGCTGATTGAGACATAAGGGTGGAAACTCTTGGGGCTGAGAGGTTTGGTGAGGTTGGGTGAGCAAACGCAGACCCTTTAAAGTAATACTGCATGGTACCCATCCCATGGGTCCCAAATCTCCAGATTAGGGGGCATCTTCCTACATCGAAAGCATGCATGAGAAACCCAGAAGATGGTACACCGTGTGATCCGGAAAGGTTTTCAAAACGCACCTCATTTCTCATCTCCTTGTGCTCGGGTTTGCCATTCCAGCCGCTTTACTAGCAATCTCCCTCCTTGGAGAATCAGCACCTTTAACCTCCTGTTCCGTACAGGTTGCAATTTGTCCTGAGGATGAACGGGAAGAGGGGGAACCAATGAGAGACTAGCTCTAGGTGTTGGGACAGGCACAGGTCACTCTATTTTCCCATCAGGAAGAAGAATTAACCACAGGCTCAGCCTGCCGCCCGGGACCAGAATAGGGCCTGAAGCAATCCTGCGCTTTTGCGGCCAGCTCCCAAGAAAGCGAGTTGAAAAATGGAGCTCAGGGGCACTGCAATTCACAAACCTGCAGACTTATAAATGATGACTCTCGTCCACAAATATATTGAGGGAAGGCAACGAAGAGGATTGGAAAGCAAGGCAGAATTGCAGGAAACAGATTTCAGGAGGGAGATTCGAATCGCCTTTAAAGCACAGGAAAAGCGGCAAAACCTCGACAATGATGCCCTTGGCCAAAAAGGGCGTATGCGTTTTTTCCTGAATATATTCAGGAAAAAACGCATACGCCCTTTTTGGCCAACCAAGCAACCTGGAAAGGCAAATCAGCGCTACAAAGAAGTCTCGCTTCCCATCGGTCAAAAGGGCCATGCTGAATAAAGTGTCAAAACCAGAAATGCAAAACAGGCCATGGAGAAACGGGAGCCTGGCTACGCTGATGGGCGGGATGTAAATTGCCAACAGCCACTCTGGAGAAGTGCACGGTGTGTCCTGAAACATCGAAAAAAATCAGCTTAGGGAGCATAGGGCACTTCCACTCATGGGCGTATAAATTGGGAAAACTAAAAATCAGCAAGACACAGGCACCCCAAAGTTTAGGGCTGCTCTGTTGACAAGAACCTCCACTTCGTTACACCTTAAATATCCCAGGAAAGAGAAAAATGGATAAAGAAGTTGTGGTCCTTATGTACAATGGAATATCACTCAGCCATGAAATCAACGTCATAAGGCTAGTAGCAGCAAGATGAGTGGATTTAGGTAGGACGATTCTAAGTGAAATAAGTCACACAGAAAAAGATACTTATCATAAGATATCACTTATAGAGGGAATTTAAAAACCGCTACCCTTGAACTGAATTACAAATCAGAGCAGGGTCACACGTTTAGAAAACACACTATGGCTGCTTAACGGGAAAGGTGAGGTGGGGTGATGCATAAAACAAGGGTTTCAAATTAGCTCAGATACCGTTCCATAAACCCAATAGGTAATAGACAAGACCTACTCCTTGCTCAGTGAATTGGACTCAACACCCCCTATTCACCGCCCAAGAATATATCTGACTAGTAAGAATCTTAAAACCTATGCATTGATATCTCTCTGTAAGTGAGTCCAGTGGGTGTAAAGCGGCAAAAACACAGCAGTGAAAAGCAGGTAAACCCCATTATAAAAATCAATTACTTTTAAAAACCCGTGAAACAAAGACAGTTAAAGAGAGAGAAATTCTTACAAAATTCGTTCAGGGGCTGTGATGCCACGTGGATTGACCATATCTAGACCCACAGCTGATTGAGACATAAGGGTGGAAACTCTTGGGGCTGAGAGGTTTGGTGAGGTTGGGTGAGCAAACGCAGACCCTTTACAGTAATACTGCGTGGTACCCATCCCATGGGTCCCAAATCTCCAGGTTCAAGGGCATCTTCCTACATCGAAAGCATGCATGAGAAACCCAGAAGATGGTACACCGTGTGATCCGGAAAGGTTTTCAAAACGCACCTCATTTCTCATCTCCTTGTGCTCGGGTTTGCCATTCCAGCCGCTTTACTAGCAATCTCCCTCCTTGGAGAATCAGCACCTTTAACCTCCTGTTCCGTACAGGTTGCAATTTGTCCTGAGGATGAACGGGAAGAGGGGGAACCAATGAGAGACTAGCTCTAGGTGTTGGGACAGGCACAGGTCACTCTATTTTCCCATCAGGAAGAAGAATTAACCACAGGCTCAGCCTGCCGCCCGGGACCAGAATAGGGCCTGAAGCAATCCTGCGCTTTTGCGGCCAGCTCCCAAGAAAGCGAGTTGAAAAATGGAGCTCAGGGGCACTGCAATTCACAAACCTGCAGACTTATAAATGATGACTCTCGTCCACAAATATATTGAGGGAAGGCAACGAAGAGGATTGGAAAGCAAGGCAGAATTGCAGGAAACAGATTTCAGGAGGGAGATTCGAATCGCCTTTAAAGCACAGGAAAAGCGGCAAAACCTCGACAATGATGCCCTTGGCCAAAAAGGGCGTATGCGTTTTTTCCTGAATATATTTAGGAAAAAACGCATACGCCCTTTTTGGCCAACCAAGCAACCTGGAAAGGCAAATCAGCGCTACAGAGAAGTCTCGCTTCCCATCGGTCAAAAGGGCCATGCTGAATAAAGTGTCAAAACCAGAAATGCAAAACAGGCCATGGAGAAACGGGAGCCTGGCTACGCTGATGGGCGGGATGTAAATTGCCAACAGCCACTCTGGAGAAGTGCACGGTGTGTCCTGAAACATCGAAAAAAATCAGCTTAGGGAGCATAGGGCACTTCCACTCATGGGCGTATAAGTTGGGAAAACTAAAAATCAGCAAGACACAGGCACCCCAAAGTTTAGGGCTGCTCTGTTGACAAGACCCTCCACTTCGTTACACCTTAAATATCCCAGGAAAGGGAAAAATGGATAAAGAAGTTGTGGTCCTTATGTACAATGGAATATCACTCAGCCATGAAATCAACGTCATAAGGCTAGTAGCAGCAAGATGAGTGGATTTAGGTAGGACGATTCTAAGTGAAATAAGTCACACAGAAAAAGATACTTATCATAAGATATCACTTATAGAGGGAATATAAAAACCGCTACCCTTGAACTGAATTACAAATCAGAGCAGGGTAACACGTTTAGAAAACACACTATGGCTGCTTAACGGGAAAGGTGAGGTGGGGTGATGCATAAAACAAGGGTTTCAAATTAGCTCAGATACCGTTCCATAAACCCAATAGGTAATAGACAAGACCTACTCCTTGCTCAGTGAATTGGACTCAACACCCCCTATTCACCGCCCAAGAATATATCTGACTAGTAAGAATCTTAAAACCTATGCATTGATATCTCTCTGTAAGTGAGTCCAGTGGGTGAAAAGCGGCAAAAACACAGCAGTGAAAAGCAGGTAAACCCCATTATAAAAATCAATTACTTTTAAAAACCCGTGAAACAAAGACAGTTAAAGAGAGAGAAATTCTTACAAAATTCGTTCAGGGGCTGTGATGCCACCTGGATTGACCATATCTAGACCCACAGCTGATTGAGACATAAGGGTGGAAACTCTTGGGGCTGAGAGGTTTGGTGAGGTTGGGTGAGCAAACGCAGACCCTTTAAAGTAATACTGCATGGTACCCATCCCATGGGTCCCAAATCTCCAGATTAGGGGGCATCTTCCTACATCGAAAGCATGCATGAGAAACCCAGAAGATGGTACACCGTGTGATCCGGAAAGGTTTTCAAAACGCACCTCATTTCTCATCTCCTTGTGCTCGGGTTTGCCATTCCAGCCGCTTTACTAGCAATCTCCCTCCTTGGAGAATCAGCACCTTTAACCTCCTGTTCCGTACAGGTTGCAATTTGTCCTGAGGATGAACGGGAAGAGGGGGAACCAATGAGAGACTAGCTCTAGGTGTTGGGACAGGCACAGGTCACTCTATTTTCCCATCAGGAAGAAGAATTAACCACAGGCTCAGCCTGCCGCCCGGGACCAGAATAGGGCCTGAAGCAATCCTGCGCTTTTGCGGCCAGCTCCCAAGAAAGCGAGTTGAAAAATGGAGCTCAGGGGCACTGCAATTCACAAACCTGCAGACTTATAAATGATGACTCTCGTCCACAAATATATTGAGGGAAGGCAACGAAGAGGATTGGAAAGCAAGGCAGAATTGCAGGAAACAGATTTCAGGAGGGAGATTCGAATCGCCTTTAAAGCACAGGAAAAGCGGCAAAACCTCGACAATGATGCCCTTGGCCAAAAAGGGCGTATGCGTTTTTTCCTGAATATATTCAGGAAAAAACGCATACGCCCTTTTTGGCCAACCAAGCAACCTGGAAAGGCAAATCAGCGCTACAAAGAAGTCTCGCTTCCCATCGGTCAAAAGGGCCATGCTGAATAAAGTGTCAAAACCAGAAATGCAAAACAGGCCATGGAGAAACGGGAGCCTGGCTACGCTGATGGGCGGGATGTAAATTGCCAACAGCCACTCTGGAGAAGTGCACGGTGTGTCCTGAAACATCGAAAAAAATCAGCTTAGGGAGCATAGGGCACTTCCACTCATGGGCGTATAAATTGGGAAAACTAAAAATCAGCAAGACACAGGCACCCCAAAGTTTAGGGCTGCTCTGTTGACAAGAACCTCCACTTCGTTACACCTTAAATATCCCAGGAAAGAGAAAAATGGATAAAGAAGTTGTGGTCCTTATGTACAATGGAATATCACTCAGCCATGAAATCAACGTCATAAGGCTAGTAGCAGCAAGATGAGTGGATTTAGGTAGGACGATTCTAAGTGAAATAAGTCACACAGAAAAAGATACTTATCATAAGATATCACTTATAGAGGGAATTTAAAAACCGCTACCCTTGAACTGAATTACAAATCAGAGCAGGGTCACACGTTTAGAAAACACACTATGGCTGCTTAACGGGAAAGGTGAGGTGGGGTGATGCATAAAACAAGGGTTTCAAATTAGCTCAGATACCGTTCCATAAACCCAATAGGTAATAGACAAGACCTACTCCTTGCTCAGTGAATTGGACTCAACACCCCCTATTCACCGCCCAAGAATATATCTGACTAGTAAGAATCTTAAAACCTATGCATTGATATCTCTCTGTAAGTGAGTCCAGTGGGTGTAAAGCGGCAAAAACACAGCAGTGAAAAGCAGGTAAACCCCATTATAAAAATCAATTACTTTTAAAAACCCGTGAAACAAAGACAGTTAAAGAGAGAGAAATTCTTACAAAATTCGTTCAGGGGCTGTGATGCCACGTGGATTGACCATATCTAGACCCACAGCTGATTGAGACATAAGGGTGGAAACTCTTGGGGCTGAGAGGTTTGGTGAGGTTGGGTGAGCAAACGCAGACCCTTTACAGTAATACTGCGTGGTACCCATCCCATGGGTCCCAAATCTCCAGGTTCAAGGGCATCTTCCTACATCGAAAGCATGCATGAGAAACCCAGAAGATGGTACACCGTGTGATCCGGAAAGGTTTTCAAAACGCACCTCATTTCTCATCTCCTTGTGCTCGGGTTTGCCATTCCAGCCGCTTTACTAGCAATCTCCCTCCTTGGAGAATCAGCACCTTTAACCTCCTGTTCCGTACAGGTTGCAATTTGTCCTGAGGATGAACGGGAAGAGGGGGAACCAATGAGAGACTAGCTCTAGGTGTTGGGACAGGCACAGGTCACTCTATTTTCCCATCAGGAAGAAGAATTAACCACAGGCTCAGCCTGCCGCCCGGGACCAGAATAGGGCCTGAAGCAATCCTGCGCTTTTGCGGCCAGCTCCCAAGAAAGCGAGTTGAAAAATGGAGCTCAGGGGCACTGCAATTCACAAACCTGCAGACTTATAAATGATGACTCTCGTCCACAAATATATTGAGGGAAGGCAACGAAGAGGATTGGAAAGCAAGGCAGAATTGCAGGAAACAGATTTCAGGAGGGAGATTCGAATCGCCTTTAAAGCACAGGAAAAGCGGCAAAACCTCGACAATGATGCCCTTGGCCAAAAAGGGCGTATGCGTTTTTTCCTGAATATATTTAGGAAAAAACGCATACGCCCTTTTTGGCCAACCAAGCAACCTGGAAAGGCAAATCAGCGCTACAGAGAAGTCTCGCTTCCCATCGGTCAAAAGGGCCATGCTGAATAAAGTGTCAAAACCAGAAATGCAAAACAGGCCATGGAGAAACGGGAGCCTGGCTACGCTGATGGGCGGGATGTAAATTGCCAACAGCCACTCTGGAGAAGTGCACGGTGTGTCCTGAAACATCGAAAAAAATCAGCTTAGGGAGCATAGGGCACTTCCACTCATGGGCGTATAAGTTGGGAAAACTAAAAATCAGCAAGACACAGGCACCCCAAAGTTTAGGGCTGCTCTGTTGACAAGACCCTCCACTTCGTTACACCTTAAATATCCCAGGAAAGGGAAAAATGGATAAAGAAGTTGTGGTCCTTATGTACAATGGAATATCACTCAGCCATGAAATCAACGTCATAAGGCTAGTAGCAGCAAGATGAGTGGATTTAGGTAGGACGATTCTAAGTGAAATAAGTCACACAGAAAAAGATACTTATCATAAGATATCACTTATAGAGGGAATATAAAAACCGCTACCCTTGAACTGAATTACAAATCAGAGCAGGGTAACACGTTTAGAAAACACACTATGGCTGCTTAACGGGAAAGGTGAGGTGGGGTGATGCATAAAACAAGGGTTTCAAATTAGCTCAGATACCGTTCCATAAACCCAATAGGTAATAGACAAGACCTACTCCTTGCTCAGTGAATTGGACTCAACACCCCCTATTCACCGCCCAAGAATATATCTGACTAGTAAGAATCTTAAAACCTATGCATTGATATCTCTCTGTAAGTGAGTCCAGTCGGTGTAAAGCGGCAAAAACACAGCAGTGAAAAGCAGGTAAACCCCATTATAAAAATCAATTACTTTTAAAAACCCGTGAAACAAAGACAGTGAAAGAGAGAGAAATTCTTACAAAATTCGTTCAGGGGCTGTGATGCCACCTGGATTGACCATATCTAGACCCACAGTTGATTGAGACATAAGGGTGGACACTCTTGGGGCTGAGAGGTTTGGTGAGGTTGGGTGAGCAAACGCAGACCCTTTAAAGTAATACTGCGTGGTACCCATCCCATGGGTCCCAAATCTCCAGGTTCAAGGGCATCTTCCTACATCGAAAGCATGCATGAGAAACCCAGAAGATGGTACACCGTGTGATCCGGAAAGGTTTTCAAAACGCACCTCATTTCTCATCTCCTTGTGCTCGGGTTTGCCATTCCAGCCGCTTTACTAGCAATCTCCCTCCTTGGAGAATCAGCACCTTTAACCTCCTGTTCCGTACAGGTTGCAATTTGTCCTGAGGATGAACGGGAAGAGGGGGAACCAATGAGAGACTAGCTCTAGGTGTTGGGACAGGCACAGGTCACTCTATTTTCCCATCAGGAAGAAGAATTAACCACAGGCTCAGCCTGCCGCCCGGGACCAGAATAGGGCCTGAAGCAATCCTGCGCTTTTGCGGCCAGCTCCCAAGAAAGCGAGTTGAAAAATGGAGCTCAGGGGCACTGCAATTCACAAACCTGCAGACTTATAAATGATGACTCTCGTCCACAAATATATTGAGGGAAGGCAACGAAGAGGATTGGAAAGCAAGGCAGAATTGCAGGAAACAGATTTCAGGAGGGAGATTCGAATCGCCTTTAAAGCACAGGAAAAGCGGCAAAACCTCGACAATGATGCCCTTGGCCAAAAAGGGCGTATGCGTTTTTTCCTGAATATATTTAGGAAAAAACGCATACGCCCTTTTTGGCCAACCAAGCAACCTGGAAAGGCAAATCAGCGCTACAGAGAAGTCTCGCTTCCCATCGGTCAAAAGGGCCATGCTGAATAAAGTGTCAAAACCAGAAATGCAAAACAGGCCATGGAGAAACGGGAGCCTGGCTACGCTGATGGGCGGGATGTAAATTGCCAACAGCCACTCTGGAGAAGTGCACGGTGTGTCCTGAAACATCGAAAAAAATCAGCTTAGGGAGCATAGGGCACTTCCACTCATGGGCGTATAAATTGGGAAAACTAAAAATCAGCAAGACACAGGCACCCCAAAGTTGAGGGCTGCTCTGTTGACAAGACCCTCCACTTCGTTACACCTTAAATATCCCAGGAAAGAGAAAAATGGATAAAGAAGTTGTGGTCCTTATGTACAATGGAATATCACTCAGCCATGAAATCAACGTCATAAGGCTAGTAGCAGCAAGATGAGTGGATTTAGGTAGGACGATTCTAAGTGAAATAAGTCACACAGAAAAAGATACTTATCATAAGATATCACTTATAGAGGGAATATAAAAACCGCTACCCTTGAACTGAATTACAAATCAGAGCAGGGTAACACGTTTAGAAAACACACTATGGCTGCTTAACGGGAAAGGTGAGGTGGGGTGATGCATAAAACAAGGGTTTCAAATTAGCTCAGATACCGTTCCATAAACCCAATAGGTAATAGACAAGACCTACTCCTTGCTCAGTGAATTGGACTCAACACCCCCTATTCACCGCCCAAGAATATATCTGACTAGTAAGAATCTTAAAACCTATGCATTGATATCTCTCTGTAAGTGAGTCCAGTGGGTGAAAAGCGGCAAAAACACAGCAGTGAAAAGCAGGTAAACCCCATTATAAAAATCAATTACTTTTAAAAACCCGTGAAACAAAGACAGTTAAAGAGAGAGAAATTCTTACAAAATTCGTTCAGGGGCTGTGATGCCACCTGGATTGACCATATCTAGACCCACAGCTGATTGAGACATAAGGGTGGAAACTCTTGGGGCTGAGAGGTTTGGTGAGGTTGGGTGAGCAAACGCAGACCCTTTAAAGTAATACTGCATGGTACCCATCCCATGGGTCCCAAATCTCCAGGTTCAAGGGCATCTACCTACATCGAAAGCATGCATGAGAAACCCAGAAGATGGTACACCGTGTGATCCGGAAAGGTTTTCAAAACGCACCTCATTTCTCATCTCCTTGTGGTCGGGTTTGCCATTCCAGCCGCTTTACTAGCAATCTCCCTCCTTGGAGAATCAGCACCTTTAACCTCCTGTTCCGTACAGGTTGCAATTTGTCCTGAGGATGAACGGGAAAAGGGGGAACCAATGAGACACTAGCTCTAGGTGTAGGAACAGGCACAGGTCACTCTATTTTCCCATCAGGAAGAAGAATTAACCAGATGCTCAGCCTGCCGCCCGGGACCAGAATAGGGCCTGAAGCAATCCTGTGCTTTTGCAGCCAGCTCCCAAGAAAGCGAGTTGAAAAATGGAGCTCAGGGGCACTGCAATTCTCAAACCTGCAGACTTATAAATGATGACTCTCGTCCACAAATATATTGAGGGAAGGCAACGAAGAGGATTGGAAAGCAAGGCAGAATTGCAGGAAACAGATTTCAGGAGGGAGATTCGAATCGCCTTTAAAGCACAGGAAAAGCGGCAAAACCTCGACAATGATGCCCTTGGCCAAAAAGGGCGTATGCGTTTTTTCCTGAATATATTCAGGAAAAAACGCATACGCCCTTTTTGGCCAACCAAGCAACCTGGAAAGGCAAATCAGCGCTACAAAGAAGTCTCGCTTCCCATCGGTCAAAAGGGCCATGCTGAATAAAGTGTCAAAACCAGAAATGCAAAACAGGCCATGGAGAAACGGGAGCCTGGCTACGCTGATGGGCGGGATGTAAATTGCCAACAGCCACTCTGGAGAAGTGCACGGTGTGTCCTGAAACATCGAAAAAAATCAGCTTAGGGAGCATAGGGCACTTCCACTCATGGGCGTATAAATTGGGAAAACTAAAAATCAGCAAGACACAGGCACCCCAAAGTTTAGGGCTGCTCTGTTGACAAGAACCTCCACTTCGTTACACCTTAAATATCCCAGGAAAGGGAAAAATGGATAAAGAAGTTGTGGTCCTTATGTACAATGGAATATCACTCAGCCATGAAATCAACGTCATAAGGCTAGTAGCAGCAAGATGAGTGGATTTAGGTAGGACGATTCTAAGTGAAATAAGTCACACAGAAAAAGATACTTATCATAAGATATCACTTATAGAGGGAATATAAAAACCGCTACCCTTGAACTGAATTACAAATCAGAGCAGGGTCACACGTTTAGAAAACACACTATGGCTGCTTAACGGGAAAGGTGAGGTGGGGTGATGCATAAAACAAGGGTTTCAAATTAGCTCAGATACCGTTCCATAAACCCAATAGGTAATAGACAAGACCTACTCCTTGCTCAGTGAATTGGACTCAACACCCCCTATTCACCGCCCAAGAATATATCTGACTAGTAAGAATCTTAAAACCTATGCATTGATATCTCTCTGTAAGTGAGTCAAGTGGGTGTAAAGCGGCAAAAACACAGCAGTGAAAAGCAGGTAAACCCCATTATAAAAATCAATTACTTTTAAAAACCCGTGAAACAAAGACAGTGAAAGAGAGAGAAATTCTTACAAAATTCGTTCAGGGGCTGTGATGCCACCTCGATTGACCATATCTAGACCCACAGCTGATTGAGACATAAGGGTGGACACTCTTGGGGCTGAGAGGTTTGGTGAGGTTGGGTGAGCAAACGCAGACCCTTTAAAGTAATACTGCGTGGTACCCATCCCATGGGTCCCAAATCTCCAGGTTCAAGGGCATCTTCCTACATCGAAAGCATGCATGAGAAACCCAGAAGATGGTACACCGTGTGATCCGGAAAGGTTTTCAAAACGCACCTCATTTCTCATCTCCTTGTGCTCGGGTTTGCCATTCCAGCCGCTTTACTAGCAATCTCCCTCCTTGGAGAATCAGCACCTTTAACCTCCTGTTCCGTACAGGTTGCAATTTGTCCTGAGGATGAACGGGAAGAGGGGGAACCAATGAGAGACTAGCTCTAGGTGTTGTGACAGGCACAGGTCACTCTATTTTCCCATCAGGAAGAAGAATTAACCACAGGCTCAGCCTGCCGCCCGGGACCAGAATAGGGCCTGAAGCAATCCTGCGCTTTTGCGGCCAGCTCCCAAGAAAGCGAGTTGAAAAATGGAGCTCAGGGGCACTGCAATTCACAAACTTGCAGACTTATAAATGATGACTCTCGTCCACAAATATATTGAGGGAAGGCAACGAAGAGGATTGGAAAGCAAGGCAGAATTGCAGGAAACAGATTTCAGGAGGGAGATTCGAATCGCCTTTAAAGCACAGGAAAAGCGGCAAAACCTCGACAATGATGCCCTTGGCCAAAAAGGGCGTATGCGTTTTTTCCTGAATATATTCAGGGAAAAACGCATACGCCCTTTTTGGCCAACCAAGCAACCTGGAAAGGCAAATCAGCGCTACAGAGAAGTCTCGCTTCCCATCGGTCAAAAGGGCCATGCTGAATAAAGTGTCAAAACCAGAAATGCAAAACAGGCCATGGAGAAACGGGAGCCTGGCTACGCTGATGGGCGGGATGTAAATTGCCAACAGCCACTCTGGAGAAGTGCACGGTGTGTCCTGAAACATCGAAAAAAATCAGCTTAGGGAGCATAGGGCACTTCCACTCATGGGCGTATAAGTTGGGAAAACTAAAAATCAGCAAGACACAGGCACCCCAAAGTTTAGGGCTGCTCTGTTGACAAGACCCTCCACTTCGTTACACCTTAAATATCCCAGGAAAGGGAAAAATGGATAAAGAAGTTGTGGTCCTTATGTACAATGGAATATCACTCAGCCATGAAATCAACGTCATAAGGCTAGTAGCAGCAAGATGAGTGGATTTAGGTAGGACGATTCTAAGTGAAATAAGTCACACAGAAAAAGATACTTATCATAAGATATCACTTATAGAGGGAATATAAAAACCGCTACCCTTGAACTGAATTACAAATCAGAGCAGGGTAACACGTTTAGAAAACACACTATGGCTGCTTAACGGGAAAGGTGAGGTGGGGTGATGCATAAAACAAGGGTTTCAAATTAGCTCAGATACCGTTCCATAAACCCAATAGGTAATAGACAAGACCTACTCCTTGCTCAGTGAATTGGACTCAACACCCCCTATTCACCGCCCAAGAATATATCTGACTAGTAAGAATCTTAAAACCTATGCATTGATATCTCTCTGTAAGTGAGTCCAGTCGGTGTAAAGCGGCAAAAACACAGCAGTGAAAAGCAGGTAAACCCCATTATAAAAATCAATTACTTTTAAAAACCCGTGAAACAAAGACAGTGAAAGACAGAGAAATTCTTACAAAATTCGTTCAGGGGCTGTGATGCCACCTGGATTGACCATATCTAGACCCACAGTTGATTGAGACATAAGGGTGGACACTCTTGGGGCTGAGAGGTTTGGTGAGGTTGGGTGAGCAAACGGAGACCCTTTACAGTAATACTGCGTGGTACCCATCCCATGGGTCCCAAATCTCCAGGTTCAAGGGCATCTTCCTACATCGAAAGCATGCATGAGAAACCCAGAAGATGGTACACCGTGTGATCCGGAAAGGTTTTCAAAACGCACCTCATTTCTCATCTCCTTGTGCTCGGGTTTGCCATTCCAGCCGCTTTACTAGCAATCTCCCTCCTTGGAGAATCAGCACCTTTAACCTCCTGTTCCGTACAGGTTGCAATTTGTCCTGAGGATGAACGGGAAGAGGGGGAACCAATGAGAGACTAGCTCTAGGTGTTGGGACAGGCACAGGTCACTCTATTTTCCCATCAGGAAGAAGAATTAACCACAGGCTCAGCCTGCCGCCCGGGACCAGAATAGGGCCTGAAGCAATCCTGCGCTTTTGCGGCCAGCTCCCAAGAAAGCGAGTTGAAAAATGGAGCTCAGGGGCACTGCAATTCACAAACCTGCAGACTTATAAATGATGACTCTCGTCCACAAATATATTGAGGGAAGGCAACGAAGAGGATTGGAAAGCAAGGCAGAATTGCAGGAAACAGATTTCAGGAGGGAGATTCGAATCGCCTTTAAAGCACAGGAAAAGCGGCAAAACCTCGACAATGATGCCCTTGGCCAAAAAGGGCGTATGCGTTTTTTCCTGAATATATTTAGGAAAAAACGCATACGCCCTTTTTGGCCAACCAAGCAACCTGGAAAGGCAAATCAGCGCTACAGAGAAGTCTCGCTTCCCATCGGTCAAAAGGGCCATGCTGAATAAAGTGTCAAAACCAGAAATGCAAAACAGGCCATGGAGAAACGGGAGCCTGGCTACGCTGATGGGCGGGATGTAAATTGCCAACAGCCACTCTGGAGAAGTGCACGGTGTGTCCTGAAACATCGAAAAAAATCAGCTTAGGGAGCATAGGGCACTTCCACTCATGGGCGTATAAGTTGGGAAAACTAAAAATCAGCAAGACACAGGCACCCCAAAGTTTAGGGCTGCTCTGTTGACAAGACCCTCCACTTCGTTACACCTTAAATATCCCAGGAAAGGGAAAAATGGATAAAGAAGTTGTGGTCCTTATGTACAATGGAATATCACTCAGCCATGAAATCAACGTCATAAGGCTAGTAGCAGCAAGATGAGTGGATTTAGGTAGGACGATTCTAAGTGAAATAAGTCACACAGAAAAAGATACTTATCATAAGATATCACTTATAGAGGGAATATAAAAACCGCTACCCTTGAACTGAATTACAAATCAGAGCAGGGTAACACGTTTAGAAAACACACTATGGCTGCTTAACTGGAAAGGTGAGGTGGGGTGATGCATAAAACAAGGGTTTCAAATTAGCTCAGATACCGTTCCATAAACCCAATAGGTAATAGACAAGACCTACTCCTTGCTCAGTGAATTGGACTCAACACCCCCTATTCACCGCCCAAGAATATATCTGACTAGTAAGAATCTTAAAACCTATGCATTGATATCTCTCTGTAAGTGAGTCCAGTCGGTGTAAAGCGGCAAAAACACAGCAGTGAAAAGCAGGTAAACCCCATTATAAAAATCAATTACTTTTAAAAACCCGTGAAACAAAGACAGTGAAAGAGAGAGAAATTCTTACAAAATTCGTTCAGGGGCTGTGATGCCACCTGGATTGACCATATCTAGACCCACAGTTGATTGAGACATAAGGGTGGACACTCTTGGGGCTGAGAGGTTTGGTGAGGTTGGGTGAGCAAACGCAGACCCTTTACAGTAATACTGCGTGGTACCCATCCCATGGGTCCCAAATCTCCAGGTTCAAGGGCATCTTCCTACATCGAAAGCATGCATGAGAAACCCAGAAGATGGTACACCGTGTGATCCGGAAAGGTTTTCAAAACGCACCTCATTTCTCATCTCCTTGTGCTCGGGTTTGCCATTCCAGCCGCTTTACTAGCAATCTCCCTCCTTGGAGAATCAGCACCTTTAACCTCCTGTTCCGTACAGGTTGCAATTTGTCCTGAGGATGAACGGGAAGAGGGGGAACCAATGAGAGACTAGCTCTAGGTGTTGGGACAGGCACAGGTCACTCTATTTTCCCATCAGGAAGAAGAATTAACCACAGGCTCAGCCTGCCGCCCGGGACCAGAATAGGGCCTGAAGCAATCCTGCGCTTTTGCGGCCAGCTCCCAAGAAAGCGAGTTGAAAAATGGAGCTCAGGGGCACTGCAATTCACAAACCTGCAGACTTATAAATGATGACTCTCGTCCACAAATATATTGAGGGAAGGCAACGAAGAGGATTGGAAAGCAAGGCAGAATTGCAGGAAACAGATTTCAGGAGGGAGATTCGAATCGCCTTTAAAGCACAGGAAAAGCGGCAAAACCTCGACAATGATGCCCTTGGCCAAAAAGGGCGTATGCGTTTTTTCCTGAATATATTTAGGAAAAAACGCATACGCCCTTTTTGGCCAACCAAGCAACCTGGAAAGGCAAATCAGCGCTACAGAGAAGTCTCGCTTCCCATCGGTCAAAAGGGCCATGCTGAATAAAGTGTCAAAACCAGAAATGCAAAACAGGCCATGGAGAAACGGGAGCCTGGCTACGCTGATGGGCGGGATGTAAATTGCCAACAGCCACTCTGGAGAAGTGCACGGTGTGTCCTGAAACATCGAAAAAAATCAGCTTAGGGAGCATAGGGCACTTCCACTCATGGGCGTATAAGTTGGGAAAACTAAAAATCAGCAAGACACAGGCACCCCAAAGTTTAGGGCTGCTCTGTTGACAAGACCCTCCACTTCGTTACACCTTAAATATCCCAGGAAAGGGAAAAATGGATAAAGAAGTTGTGGTCCTTATGTACAATGGAATATCACTCAGCCATGAAATCAACGTCATAAGGCTAGTAGCAGCAAGATGAGTGGATTTAGGTAGGACGATTCTTAGTGAAATAAGTCACACAGAAAAAGATACTTATCATAAGATATCACTTATAGAGGGAATATAAAAACCGCTACCCTTGAACTGAATTACAAATCAGAGCAGGGTAACACGTTTAGAAAACACACTATGGCTGCTTAACTGGAAAGGTGAGGTGGGGTGATGCATAAAACAAGGGTTTCAAATTAGCTCAGATACCGTTCCATAAACCCAATAGGTAATAGACAAGAAATACTCCTTGCTCAGTGAATTGGACTCAACACCCCCTATTCACCGCCCAAGAATATATCTGACTAGTAAGAATCTTAAAACCTATGCATTGATATCTCTCTGTAAGTGAGTCCAGTCGGTGTAAAGCGGCAAAAACACAGCAGTGAAAAGCAGGTAAACCCCATTATAAAAATCAATTACTTTTAAAAACCCGTGAAACAAAGACAGTGAAAGAGAGAGAAATTCTTACAAAATTCGTTCAGGGGCTGTGATGCCACCTGGATTGACCATATCTAGACCCACAGTTGATTGAGACATAAGGGTGGACACTCTTGGGGCTGAGAGGTTTGGTGAGGTTGGGTGAGCAAACGCAGACCCTTTACAGTAATACTGCGTGGTACCCATCCCATGGGTCCCAAATCTCCAGGTTCAAGGGCATCTTCCTACATCGAAAGCATGCATGAGAAACCCAGAAGATGGTACACCGTGTGATCCGGAAAAGTTTTCAAAACGCACCTCATTTCTCATCTCCTTGTGCTCGGGTTTGCCATTCCAGCCGCTTTACTAGCAATCTCCCTCCTTGGAGAATCAGCACCTTTAACCTCCTGTTCCGTACAGGTTGCAATTTGTCCTGAGGATGAACGGGAAGAGGGGGAACCAATGAGAGACTAGCTCTAGGTGTTGGGACAGGCACAGGTCACTCTATTTTCCCATCAGGAAGAAGAATTAACCACAGGCTCAGCCTGCCGCCCGGGACCAGAATAGGGCCTGAAGCAATCCTGCGCTTTTGCGGCCAGCTCCCAAGAAAGCGAGTTGAAAAATGGAGCTCAGGGGCACTGCAATTCACAAACCTGCAGACTTATAAATGATGACTCTCGTCCACAAATATATTGAGGGAAGGCAACGAAGAGGATTGGAAAGCAAGGCAGAATTGCAGGAAACAGATTTCAGGAGGGAGATTCGAATCGCCTTTAAAGCACAGGAAAAGCGGCAAAACCTCGACAATGATGCCCTTGGCCAAAAAGGGCGTATGCGTTTTTTCCTGAATATATTTAGGAAAAAACGCATACGCCCTTTTTGGCCAACCAAGCAACCTGGAAAGGCAAATCAGCGCTACAGAGAAGTCTCGCTTCCCATCGGTCAAAAGGGCCATGCTGAATAAAGTGTCAAAACCAGAAATGCAAAACAGGCCATGGAGAAACGGGAGCCTGGCTACGCTGATGGGCGGGATGTAAATTGCCAACAGCCACTCTGGAGAAGTGCACGGTGTGTCCTGAAACATCGAAAAAAATCAGCTTAGGGAGCATAGGGCACTTCCACTCATGGGCGTATAAATTGGGAAAACTAAAAATCAGTAAGACACAGGCACCCCAAAGTTGAGGGCTGCTCTGTTGACAAGAACCTCCACTTCGTTACACCTTAAATATCCCAGGAAAGAGAAAAATGGATAAAGAAGTTGTGGTCCTTATGTACAATGGAATATCACTCAGCCATGAAATCAACGTCATAAGGCTAGTAGCAGCAAGATGAGTGGATTTAGGTAGGACGATTCTAAGTGAAATAAGTCACACAGAAAAAGATACTTATCATAAGATATCACTTATAGAGGGAATATAAAAACCGCTACCCTTGAACTGAATTACAAATCAGAGCAGGGTAACACGTTTAGAAAACACACTATGGCTGCTTAACGGGAAAGGTGAGGTGGGGTGATGCATAAAACAAGGGTTTCAAATTAGCTCAGATACCGTTCCATAAACCCAATAGGTAATAGACAAGACCTACTCCTTGCTCAGTGAATTGGACTCAACACCCCCTATTCACCGCCCAAGAATATATCTGACTAGTAAGAATCTTAAAACCTATGCATTGATATCTCTCTGTAAGTGAGTCCAGTGGGTGAAAAGCGGCAAAAACACAGCAGTGAAAAGCAGGTAAACCCCATTATAAAAATCAATTACTTTTAAAAACCCGTGAAACAAAGACAGTTAAAGAGAGAGAAATTCTTACAAAATTCGTTCAGGGGCTGTGATGCCACCTGGATTGACCATATCTAGACCCACAGCTGATTGAGACATAAGGGTGGAAACTCTTGGGACTGAGAGGTTTGGTGAGGTTGGGTGAGCAAACGCAGACCCTTTAAAGTAATACTGCATGGTACCCATCCCATGGGTCCCAAATCTCCAGGTTCAAGGGCATCTTCCTACATCGAAAGCATGCATGAGAAACCCAGAAGATGGTACACCGTGTGATCCGGAAAGGTTTTCAAAACGCACCTCATTTCTCATCTCCTTGTGCTCGGGTTTGCCATTCCAGCCGCTTTACTAGCAATCTCCCTCCTTGGAGAATCAGCACCTTTAACCTCCTGTTCCGTACAGGTTGCAATTTGTCCTGAGGATGAACGGGAAAAGGGGGAACCAATGAGACACTAGCTCTAGGTGTAGGAACAGGCACAGGTCACTCTATTTTCCCATCAGGAAGAAGAATTAACCAGATGCTCAGCCTGCCGCCCGGGACCAGAATAGGGCCTGAAGCAATCCTGTGCTTTTGCGGCCAGCTCCCAAGAAAGCGAGTTGAAAAATGGAGCTCAGGGGCACTGCAATTCACAAACCTGCAGACTTATAAATGATGACTCTCGTCCACAAATATATTGAGGGAAGGCAACGAAGAGGATTGGAAAGCAAGGCAGAATTGCAGGAAACAGATTTCAGGAGGGAGATTCGAATCGCCTTTAAAGCACAGGAAAAGCGGCAAAACCTCGACAATGATGCCCTTGGCCAAAAAGGGCGTATGCGTTTTTTCCTGAATATATTCAGGAAAAAACGCATACGCCCTTTTTGGCCAACCAAGCAACCTGGAAAGGCAAATCAGCGGTACAAAGAAGTCTCGCTTCCCATCGGTCAAAAGGGCCATGCTGAATAAAGTGTCAAAACCAGAAATGCAAAACAGGCCATGGAGAAACGGGAGCCTGGCTACGCTGATGGGCGGGATGTAAATTGCCAACAGCCACTCTGGAGAAGTGCACGGTGTGTCCTGAAATATCGAAAAAAATCAGCTTAGGGAGCATAGGGCACTTCCACTCATGGGCGTATAAATTGGGAAAACTAAAAATCAGCAAGACACAGGCACCCCAAAGTTTAGGGCTGCTCTGTTGACAAGAACCTCCACTTCGTTACACCTTAAATATCCCAGGAAAGAGAAAAATGGATAAAGAAGTTGTGGTCCTTATGTACAATGGAATATCACTCAGCCATGAAATCAACGTCATAAGGCTAGTAGCAGCAAGATGAGTGGATTTAGGTAGGACGATTCTAAGTGAAATAAGTCACACAGAAAAAGATACTTATCATAAGATATCACTTATAGAGGGAATATAAAAACCGCTACCCTTGAACTGAATTACAAATCAGAGCAGGGTCACACGTTTAGAAAACACACTATGGCTGCTTAACGGGAAAGGTGAGGTGGGGTGATGCATAAAACAAGGGTTTCAAATTAGCTCAGATACCGTTCCATAAACCCAATAGGTAATAGACAAGACCTACTCCTTGCTCAGTGAATTGGACTCAACACCCCCTATTCACCGCCCAAGAATATATCTGACTAGTAAGAATCTTAAAACCTATGCATTGATATCTCTCTGTAAGTGAGTCAAGTGGGTGTAAAGCGGCAAAAACACAGCAGTGAAAAGCAGGTAAACCCCATTATAAAAATCAATTACTTTTAAAAACCCGTGAAACAAAGACAGTGAAAGAGAGAGAAATTCTTACAAAATTCGTTCAGGGGCTGTGATGCCACCTCGATTGACCATATCTAGACCCACAGCTGATTGAGACATAAGGGTGGACACTCTTGGGGCTGAGAGGTTTGGTGAGGTTGGGTGAGCAAACGCAGACCCTTTAAAGTAATACTGCGTGGTACCCATCCCATGGGTCCCAAATCTCCAGGTTCAAGGGCATCTTCCTACATCGAAAGCATGCATGAGAAACCCAGAAGATGGTACACCGTGTGATCCGGAAAGGTTTTCAAAACGCACCTCATTTCTCATCTCCTTGTGCTCGGGTTTGCCATTCCAGCCGCTTTACTAGCAATCTCCCTCCTTGGAGAATCAGCACCTTTAACCTCCTGTTCCGTACAGGTTGCAATTTGTCCTGAGGATGAACGGGAAGAGGGGGAACCAATGAGAGACTAGCTCTAGGTGTTGGGACAGGCACAGGTCACTCTATTTTCCCATCAGGAAGAAGAATTAACCACAGGCTCAGCCTGCCGCCCGGGACCAGAATAGGGCCTGAAGCAATCCTGCGCTTTTGCGGCCAGCTCCCAAGAAAGCGAGTTGAAAAATGGAGCTCAGGGGCACTGCAATTCACAAACTTGCAGACTTATAAATGATGACTCTCGTCCACAAATATATTGAGGGAAGGCAACGAAGAGGATTGGAAAGCAAGGCAGAATTGCAGGAAACAGATTTCAGGAGGGAGATTCGAATCGCCTTTAAAGCACAGGAAAAGCGGCAAAACCTCGACAATGATGCCCTTGGCCAAAAAGGGCGTATGCGTTTTTTCCTGAATATATTCAGGAAAAAACGCATACGCCCTTTTTGGCCAACCAAGCAACCTGGAAAGGCAAATCAGCGCTACAAAGAAGTCTCGCTTCCCATCGGTCAAAAGGGCCATGCTGAATAAAGTGTCAAAACCAGAAATGCAAAACAGGCCATGGAGAAACGGGAGCCTGGCTACGCTGATGGGCGGGATGTAAATTGCCAACAGCCACTCTGGAGAAGTGCACGGTGTGTCCTGAAACATCGAAAAAAATCAGCTTAGGGAGCATAGGGCACTTCCACTCATGGGCGTATAAGTTGGGAAAACTAAAAATCAGCAAGACACAGGCACCCCAAAGTTTAGGGCTGCTCTGTTGACAAGAACCTCCACTTCGTTACACCTTAAATATCCCAGGAAAGGGAAAAATGGATAAAGAAGTTGTGGTCCTTGTGTACAATGGAATATCACTCAGCCATGAAATCAACGTCATAAGGCTAGTAGCAGCAAGATGAGTGGATTTAGGTAGGACGATTCTAAGTGAAATAAGTCACACAGAAAAAGATACTTATCATAAGATATCACTTATAGAGGGAATATAAAAACCGCTACCCTTGAACTGAATTACAAATCAGAGCAGGGTAACACGTTTAGAAAACACACTATGGCTGCTTAACTGGAAAGGTGAGGTGGGGTGATGCATAAAACAAGGGTTTCAAATTAGCTCAGATACCGTTCCATAAACCCAATAGGTAATAGACAAGACCTACTCCTTGCTCAGTGAATTGGACTCAACACCCCCTATTCACCGCCCAAGAATATATCTGACTAGTAAGAATCTTAAAACCTATGCATTGATATCTCTCTGTAAGTGAGTCCAGTCGGTGTAAAGCGGCAAAAACACAGCAGTGAAAAGCAGGTAAACCCCATTATAAAAATCAATTACTTTTAAAAACCCGTGAAACAAAGACAGTGAAAGAGAGAGAAATTCTTACAAAATTCGTTCAGGGGCTGTGATGCCACCTGGATTGACCATATCTAGACCCACAGTTGATTGAGACATAAGGGTGGACACTCTTGGGGCTGAGAGGTTTGGTGAGGTTGGGTGAGCAAACGCAGACCCTTTACAGTAATACTGCGTGGTACCCATCCCATGGGTCCCAAATCTCCAGGTTCAAGGGCATCTTCCTACATCGAAAGCATGCATGAGAAACCCAGAAGATGGTACACCGTGTGATCCGGAAAGGTTTTCAAAACGCACCTCATTTCTCATCTCCTTGTGCTCGGGTTTGCCATTCCAGCCGCTTTACTAGCAATCTCCCTCCTTGGAGAATCAGCACCTTTAACCTCCTGTTCCGTACAGGTTGCAATTTGTCCTGAGGATGAACGGGAAGAGGGGGAACCAATGAGAGACTAGCTCTAGGTGTTGGGACAGGCACAGGTCACTCTATTTTCCCATCAGGAAGAAGAATTAACCACAGGCTCAGCCTGCCGCCCGGGACCAGAATAGGGCCTGAAGCAATCCTGCGCTTTTGCGGCCAGCTCCCAAGAAAGCGAGTTGAAAAATGGAGCTCAGGGGCACTGCAATTCACAAACCTGCAGACTTATAAATGATGACTCTCGTCCACAAATATATTGAGGAAAGGCAACGAAGAGGATTGGAAAGCAAGGCAGAATTGCAGGAAACAGATTTCAGGAGGGAGATTCGAATCGCCTTTAAAGCACAGGAAAAGCGGCAAAACCTCGACAATGATGCCCTTGGCCAAAAAGGGCGTATGCGTTTTTTCCTGAATATATTTAGGAAAAAACGCATACGCCCTTTTTGGCCAACCAAGCAACCTGGAAAGGCAAATCAGCGCTACAGAGAAGTCTCGCTTCCCATCGGTCAAAAGGGCCATGCTGAATAAAGTGTCAAAACCAGAAATGCAAAACAGGCCATGGAGAAACGGGAGCCTGGCTACGCTGATGGGCGGGATGTAAATTGCCAACAGCCACTCTGGAGAAGTGCACGGTGTGTCCTGAAACATCGAAAAAAATCAGCTTAGGGAGCATAGGGCACTTCCACTCATGGGCGTATAAATTGGGAAAACTAAAAATCAGCAAGACACAGGCACCCCAAAGTTGAGGGCTGCTCTGTTGACAAGAACCTCCACTTCGTTACACCTTAAATATCCCAGGAAAGAGAAAAATGGATAAAGAAGTTGTGGTCCTTATGTACAATGGAATATCACTCAGCCATGAAATCAACGTCATAAGGCTAGTAGCAGCAAGATGAGTGGATTTAGGTAGGACGATTCTAAGTGAAATAAGTCACACAGAAAAAGATACTTATCATAAGATATCACTTATAGAGGGAATATAAAAACCGCTACCCTTGAACTGAATTACAAATCAGAGCAGGGTAACACGTTTAGAAAACACACTATGGCTGCTTAACGGGAAAGGTGAGGTGGGGTGATGCATAAAACAAGGGTTTCAAATTAGCTCAGATACCGTTCCATAAACCCAATAGGTAATAGACAAGACCTACTCCTTGCTCAGTGAATTGGACTCAACACCCCCTATTCACCGCCCAAGAATATATCTGACTAGTAAGAATCTTAAAACCTATGCATTGATATCTCTCTGTAAGTGAGTCCAGTGGGTGAAAAGCGGCAAAAACACAGCAGTGAAAAGCAGGTAAACCCCATTATAAAAATCAATTACTTTTAAAAACCCGTGAAACAAAGACAGTGAAAGAGAGAGAAATTCTTACAAAATTCGTTCAGGGGCTGTGATGCCACCTGGATTGACCATATCTAGACCCACAGTTGATTGAGACATAAGGGTGGACACTCTTGGGGCTGAGAGGTTTGGTGAGGTTGGGTGAGCAAACGCAGACCCTTTACAGTAATACTGCGTGGTACCCATCCCATGGGTCCCAAATCTCCAGGTTCAAGGGCATCTTCCTACATCGAAAGCATGCATGAGAAACCCAGAAGATGGTACACCGTGTGATCCGGAAAGGTTTTCAAAACGCACCTCATTTCTCATCTCCTTGTGCTCGGGTTTGCCATTCCAGCCGCTTTACTAGCAATCTCCCTCCTTGGAGAATCAGCACCTTTAACCTCCTGTTCCGTACAGGTTGCAATTTGTCCTGAGGATGAACGGGAAGAGGGGGAACCAATGAGAGACTAGCTCTAGGTGTTGGGACAGGCACAGGTCACTCTATTTTCCCATCAGGAAGAAGAATTAACCACAGGCTCAGCCTGCCGCCCGGGACCAGAATAGGGCCTGAAGCAATCCTGCGCTTTTGCGGCCAGCTCCCAAGAAAGCGAGTTGAAAAATGGAGCTCAGGGGCACTGCAATTCACAAACCTGCAGACTTATAAATGATGACTCTCGTCCACAAATATATTGAGGAAAGGCAACGAAGAGGATTGGAAAGCAAGGCAGAATTGCAGGAAACAGATTTCAGGAGGGAGATTCGAATCGCCTTTAAAGCACAGGAAAAGCGGCAAAACCTCGACAATGATGCCCTTGGCCAAAAAGGGCGTATGCGTTTTTTCCTGAATATATTTAGGAAAAAACGCATACGCCCTTTTTGGCCAACCAAGCAACCTGGAAAGGCAAATCAGCGCTACAGAGAAGTCTCGCTTCCCATCGGTCAAAAGGGCCATGCTGAATAAAGTGTCAAAACCAGAAATGCAAAACAGGCCATGGAGAAACGGGAGCCTGGCTACGCTGATGGGCGGGATGTAAATTGCCAACAGCCACTCTGGAGAAGTGCACGGTGTGTCCTGAAACATCGAAAAAAATCAGCTTAGGGAGCATAGGGCACTTCCACTCATGGGCGTATAAATTGGGAAAACTAAAAATCAGCAAGACACAGGCACCCCAAAGTTGAGGGCTGCTCTGTTGACAAGAACCTCCACTTCGTTACACCTTAAATATCCCAGGAAAGAGAAAAATGGATAAAGAAGTTGTGGTCCTTATGTACAATGGAATATCACTCAGCCATGAAATCAACGTCATAAGGCTAGTAGCAGCAAGATGAGTGGATTTAGGTAGGACGATTCTAAGTGAAATAAGTCACACAGAAAAAGATACTTATCATAAGATATCACTTATAGAGGGAATATAAAAACCGCTACCCTTGAACTGAATTACAAATCAGAGCAGGGTAACACGTTTAGAAAACACACTATGGCTGCTTAACGGGAAAGGTGAGGTGGGGTGATGCATAAAACAAGGGTTTCAAATTAGCTCAGATACCGTTCCATAAACCCAATAGGTAATAGACAAGACCTACTCCTTGCTCAGTGAATTGGACTCAACACCCCCTATTCACCGCCCAAGAATATATCTGACTAGTAAGAATCTTAAAACCTATGCATTGATATCTCTCTGTAAGTGAGTCCAGTGGGTGAAAAGCGGCAAAAACACAGCAGTGAAAAGCAGGTAAACCCCATTATAAAAATCAATTACTTTTAAAAACCCGTGAAACAAAGACAGTTAAAGAGAGAGAAATTCTTACAAAATTCGTTCAGGGGCTGTGATGCCACCTGGATTGACCATATCTAGACCCACAGCTGATTGAGACATAAGGGTGGAAACTCTTGGGGCTGAGAGGTTTGGTGAGGTTGGGTGAGCAAACGCAGACCCTTTAAAGTAATACTGCATGGTACCCATCCCATGGGTCCCAAATCTCCAGGTTCAAGGGCATCTTCCTACATCGAAAGCATGCATGAGAAACCCAGAAGATGGTACACCGTGTGATCCGGAAAGGTTTTCAAAACGCACCTCATTTCTCATCTCCTTGTGCTCGGGTTTGCCATTCCAGCCGCTTTACTAGCAATCTCCCTCCTTGGAGAATCAGCACCTTTAACCTCCTGTTCCGTACAGGTTGCAATTTGTCCTGAGGATGAACGGGAAGAGGGGGAACCAATGAGAGACTAGCTCTAGGTGTAGGAACAGGCACAGGTCACTCTATTTTCCCATCAGGAAGAAGAATTAACCACAGGCTCAGCCTGCCGCCCGGGACCAGAATAGGGCCTGAAGCAATCCTGCGCTTTTGCGGCCAGCTCCCAAGAAAGCGAGTTGAAAAATGGAGCTCAGGGGCACTGCAATTCACAAACCTGCAGACTTATAAATGATGACTCTCGTCCACAAATATATTGAGGGAAGGCAACGAAGAGGATTGGAAAGCAAGGCAGAATTGCAGGAAACAGATTTCAGGAGGGAGATTCGAATCGCCTTTAAAGCACAGGAAAAGCGGCAAAACCTCGACAATGATGCCCTTGGCCAAAAAGGGCGTATGCGTTTTTTCCTGAATATATTCAGGAAAAAACGCATACGCCCTTTTTGGCCAACCAAGCAACCTGAAAAGGCAAATCAGCGCTACAAAGAAGTCTCGCTTCCCATCGGTCAAAAGGGCCATGCTGAATAAAGTGTCAAAACCAGAAATGCAAAACAGGCCATGGAGAAACGGGAGCCTGGCTACGCTGATGGGCGGGATGTAAATTGCCAACAGCCACTCTGGAGAAGTGCACGGTGTGTCCTGAAACATCGAAAAAAATCAGCTTAGGGAGCATAGGGCACTTCCACTCATGGGCGTATAAATTGGGAAAACTAAAAATCAGCAAGACACAGGCACCCCAAAGTTGAGGGCTGCTCTGTTGACAAGAACCTCCACTTCGTTACACCTTAAATATCCCAGGAAAGAGAAAAATGGATAAAGAAGTTGTGGTCCTTATGTACAATGGAATATCACTCAGCCATGAAATCAACGTCATAAGGATAGTAGCAGCAAGATGAGTGGATTTAGGTAGGACGATTCTAAGTGAAATAAGTCACACAAAAAAAGATACTGATCATAAGATATCACTTATAGAGGGAATATAAAAACCGCTACCCTTGAACTGAATTACAAATCAGAGCAGGGTAACACGTTTAGAAAACACACTATGGCTGCTTAACGGGAAAGGTGAGGTGGGGTGATGCATAAAACAAGGGTTTCAAATTAGCTCAGATACCGTTCCATAAACCCAATAGGTAATAGACAAGACCTACTCCTTGCTCAGTGAATTGGACTCAACACCCCCTATTCACCGCCCAAGAATATATCTGACTAGTAAGAATCTTAAAACCTATGCATTGATATCTCTCTGTAAGTGAGTCCAGTCGGTGTAAAGCGGCAAAAACACAGCAGTGAAAAGCAGGTAAACCCCATTATAAAAATCAATTACTTTTAAAAACCCGTGAAACAAAGACAGTGAAAGAGAGAGAAATTCTTACAAAATTCGTTCAGGGGCTGTGATGCCACCTGGATTGACCATATCTAGACCCACAGTTGATTGAGACATAAGGGTGGACACTCTTGGGGCTGAGAGGTTTGGTGAGGTTGGGTGAGCAAACGCAGACCCTTTACAGTAATACTGCGTGGTACCCATCCCATGGGTCCCAAATCTCCAGGTTCAAGGGCATCTTCCTACATCGAAAGCATGCATGAGAAACCCAGAAGATGGTACACCGTGTGATCCGGAAAGGTTTTCAAAACGCACCTCATTTCTCATCTCCTTGTGCTCGGGTTTGCCATTCCAGCCGCTTTACTAGCAATCTCCCTCCTTGGAGAATCAGCACCTTTAACCTCCTGTTCCGTACAGGTTGCAATTTGTCCTGAGGATGAACGGGAAGAGGGGGAACCAATGAGAGACTAGATCTAGGTGTTGGGACAGGCACAGGTCACTCTATTTTCCCATCAGGAAGAAGAATTAACCACAGGCTCAGCCTGCCGCCCGGGACCAGAATAGGGCCTGAAGCAATCCTGCGCTTTTGCGGCCAGCTCCCAAGAAAGCGAGTTGAAAAATGGAGCTCAGGGGCACTGCAATTCACAAACCTGCAGACTTATAAATGATGACTCTCGTCCACAAATATATTGAGGGAAGGCAACGAAGAGGATTGGAAAGCAAGGCAGAATTGCAGGAAACAGATTTCAGGAGGGAGATTCGAATCGCCTTTAAAGCACAGGAAAAGCGGCAAAACCTCGACAATGATGCCCTTGGCCAAAAAGGGCGTATGCGTTTTTTCCTGAATATATTCAGGAAAAAACGCATACGCCCTTTTTGGCCAACCAAGCAACCTGGAAAGGCAAATCAGCGCTACAAAGAAGTCTCGCTTCCCATCGGTCAAAAGGGCCATGCTGAATAAAGTGTCAAAACCAGAAATGCAAGACAGGCCATGGAGAAACGGGAGCCTGGCTACGCTGATGGGCGGGATGTAAATTGCCAACAGCCACTCTGGAGAAGTGCACGGTGTCTCCTGAAACATCGAAAAAAATCAGCTTAGGGAGCATAGGGCACTTCCACTCATGGGCGTATAAATTGGGAAAACTAAAAATCAGCAAGACACAGGCACACCAAAGTTTAGGGCTGCTCTGTTGACAAGAACCTCCACTTCGTTACACCTTAAATATCCCAGGAAAGAGAAAAATGGATAAAGAAGTTGTGGTCCTTATGTACAATGGAATATCACTCAGCCATGAAATCAACGTCATAAGGCTAGTAGCAGCAAGATGAGTGGATTTAGGTAGGACGATTCTAAGTGAAATAAGTCACACAGAAAAAGATACTTATCATAAGATATCACTTATAGAGGGAATAGAAAAACCGCTACCCTTGAACTGAATTACAAATCAGAGCAGGGTCACACGTTTAGAAAACACACTATGGCTGCTTAACGGGAAAGGTGAGGTGGGGTGATGCATAAAACAAGGGATTCAAATTAGCTCAGATACCGTTCCATAAACCCAATAGGTAATAGACAAGACCTACTCCTTGCTCAGTGAATTGGACTCAACACCCCCTATTCACAACCCAAGAATATATCTGACTAGTAAGAATCTTAAAACCTATGCATTGAAATCTCTCTGTAAGTGAGTCAAGTGGGTGTAAAGCGGCAAAAACACAGCAGTGAAAAGCAGGTAAACCCCATTATAAAAATCAATTACTTTTAAAAACCCGTGAAACAAAGACAGTGAAAGAGAGAGAAATTCTTACAAAATTCGTTCAGGGGCTGTGATGCCACCTGGATTGACCATATCTAGACCCACAGTTGATTGAGACATAAGGGTGGACACTCTTGGGGCTGAGAGGTTTGGTGAGGTTGGGTGAGCAAACGCAGACCCTTTAAAGTAATACTGCGTGGTACCCATCCCATGGATCCCAAATCTCCAGGTTCAAGGGCATCTTCCTACATCGAAAGCATGCATGAGAAACCCAGAAGATGGTACACCGTGTGATCCGGAAAGGTTTTCAAAACGCACCTCATTTCTCATCTCCTTGTGCTCGGGTTTGCCATTCCAGCCGCTTTACTAGCAATCTCCCTCCTTGGAGAATCAGCACCTTTAACCTCCTGTTCCGTACAGGTTGCAATTTGTCCTGAGGATGAACGGGAAAAGGGGGAACCAATGAGACACTAGCTCTAGGTGTAGGAACAGGCACAGGTCACTCTATTTTCCCATCAGGAAGAAGAATTAACCAGATGCTCAGCCTGCCGCCCGGGACCAGAATAGGGCCTGAAGCAATCCTGTGCTTTTGCAGCCAGCTCCCAAGAAAGCGAGTTGAAAAATGGAGCTCAGGGGCACTGCAATTCACAAACCTGCAGACTTATAAATGATGACTCTCGTCCACAAATATATTGAGGGAAGGCAACGAAGAGGATTGGAAAGCAAGGCAGAATTGCAGGAAACAGATTTCAGGAGGGAGATTCGAATCGCCTTTAAAGCACAGGAAAAGCGGCAAAACCTCGACAATGATGCCCTTGGCCAAAAAGGGCGTATGCGTTTTTTCCTGAATATATTCAGGAAAAAACGCATACGCCCTTTTTGGCCAACCAAGCAACCTGGAAAGGCAAATCAGCGCTACAAAGAAGTCTCGCTTCCCATCGGTCAAAAGGGCCATGCTGAATAAAGTGTCAAAACCAGAAATGCAAAACAGGCCATGGAGAAACGGGAGCCTGGCTACGCTGATGGGCGGGATGTAAATTGCCAACAGCCACTCTGGAGAAGTGCACGGTGTGTCCTGAAATATCGAAAAAAATCAGCTTAGGGAGCATAGGGCACTTCCACTCATGGGCGTATAAATTGGGAAAACTAAAAATCAGCAAGACACAGGCACCCCAAAGTTTAGGGCTGCTCTGTTGACAAGAACCTCCACTTCGTTACACCTTAAATATCCCAGGAAAGGGAAAAATGGATAAAGAAGTTGTGGTCCTTATGTACAATGGAATATCACTCAGCCATGAAATCAACGTCATAAGGCTAGTAGCAGCAAGATGAGTGGATTTAGGTAGGACGATTCTAAGTGAAATAAGTCACACAGAAAAAGATACTTATCATAAGATATCACTTATAGAGGGAATATAAAAACCGCTACCCTTGAACTGAATTACAAATCAGAGCAGGGTCACACGTTTAGAAAACACACTATGGCTGCTTAACGGGAAAGGTGAGGTGGGGTGATGCATAAAACAAGGGATTCAAATTAGCTCAGATACCGTTCCATAAACCCAATAGGTAATAGACAAGACCTACTCCTTGCTCAGTGAATTGGACTCAACACCCCCTATTCACCGCCCAAGAATATATCTGACTAGTAAGAATCTTAAAACCTATGCATTGATATCTCTCTGTAAGTGAGTCAAGTGGGTGTAAAGCGGCAAAAACACAGCAGTGAAAAGCAGGTAAACCCCATTATAAAAATCAATTACTTTTAAAAACCCGTGAAACAAAGACAGTGAAAGAGAGAGAAATTCTTACAAAATTCGTTCAGGGGCTGTGATGCCACCTCGATTGACCATATCTAGACCCACAGCTGATTGAGACATAAGGGTGGACACTCTTGGGGCTGAGAGGTTTGGTGAGGTTGGGTGAGCAAACGCAGACCCTTTAAAGTAATACTGCGTGGTACCCATCCCATGGGTCCCAAATCTCCAGGTTCAAGGGCATCTTCCTACATCGAAAGCATGCATGAGAAACCCAGAAGATGGTACACCGTGTGATCCGGAAAGGTTTTCAAAACGCACCTCATTTCTCATCTCCTTGTGCTCGGGTTTGCCATTCCAGCCGCTTTACTAGCAATCTCCCTCCTTGGAGAATCAGCACCTTTAACCTCCTGTTCCGTACAGGTTGCAATTTGTCCTGAGGATGAACGGGAAGAGGGGGAACCAATGAGAGACTAGCTCTAGGTGTTGTGACAGGCACAGGTCACTCTATTTTCCCATCAGGAAGAAGAATTAACCACAGGCTCAGCCTGCTGCCCGGGACCAGAATAGGGCCTGAAGCAATCCTGCGCTTTTGCGGCCAGCTCCCAAGAAAGCGAGTTGAAAAATGGAGCTCAGGGGCACTGCAATTCACAAACTTGCAGACTTATAAATGATGACTCTCGTCCACAAATATATTGAGGGAAGGCAACGAAGAGGATTGGAAAGCAAGGCAGAATTGCAGGAAACAGATTTCAGGAGGGAGATTCGAATCGCCTTTAAAGCACAGGAAAAGCGGCAAAACCTCGACAATGATGCCCTTGGCCAAAAAGGGCGTATGCGTTTTTTCCTGAATATATTCAGGAAAAAACGCATACGCCCTTTTTGGCCAACCAAGCAACCTGGAAAGGCAAATCAGCGCTACAAAGAAGTCTCGCTTCCCATCGGTCAAAAGGGCCATGCTGAATAAAGTGTCAAAACCAGAAATGCAAAACAGGCCATGGAGAAACGGGAGCCTGGCTACGCTGATGGGCGGGATGTAAATTGCCAACAGCCACTCTGGAGAAGTGCACGGTGTGTCCTGAAACATCGAAAAAAATCAGCTTAGGGAGCATAGGGCACTTCCACTCATGGGCGTATAAGTTGGGAAAACTAAAAATCAGCAAGACACAGGCACCCCAAAGTTTAGGGCTGCTCTGTTGACAAGACCCTCCACTTCGTTACACCTTAAATATCCCAGGAAAGGGAAAAATGGATAAAGAAGTTGTGGTCCTTATGTACAATGGAATATCACTCAGCCATGAAATCAACGTCATAAGGCTAGTAGCAGCAAGATGAGTGGATTTAGGTAGGACGATTCTAAGTGAAATAAGTCACACAGAAAAAGATACTTATCATAAGATATCACTTATAGAGGGAATATAAAAACTGCTACCCTTGAACTGAATTACAAATCAGAGCAGGGTAACACGTTTAGAAAACACACTATGGCTGCTTAACTGGAAAGGTGAGGTGGGGTGATGCATAAAACAAGGGTTTCAAATTAGCTCAGATACCGTTCCATAAACCCAATAGGTAATAGACAAGACCTACTCCTTGCTCAGTGAATTGGACTCAACACCCCCTATTCACCGCCCAAGAATATATCTGACTAGTAAGAATCTTAAAACCTATGCATTGATATCTCTCTGTAAGTGAGTCCAGTCGGTGTAAAGCGGCAAAAACACAGCAGTGAAAAGCAGGTAAACCCCATTATAAAAATCAATTACTTTTAAAAACCCGTGAAACAAAGACAGTGAAAGAGAGAGAAATTCTTACAAAATTCGTTCAGGGGCTGTGATGCCACCTGGATTGACCATATCTAGACCCACAGTTGATTGAGACATAAGGGTGGACACTCTTGGGGCTGAGAGGTTTGGTGAGGTTGGGTGAGCAAACGCAGACCCTTTACAGTAATACTGCGTGGTACCCATCCCATGGGTCCCAAATCTCCAGGTTCAAGGGCATCTTCCTACATCGAAAGCATGCATGAGAAACCCAGAAGATGGTACACCGTGTGATCCGGAAAGGTTTTCAAAACGCACCTCATTTCTCATCTCCTTGTGCTCGGGTTTGCCATTCCAGCCGCTTTACTAGCAATCTCCCTCCTTGGAGAATCAGCACCTTTAACCTCCTGTTCCGTACAGGTTGCAATTTGTCCTGAGGATGAACGGGAAGAGGGGGAACCAATGAGAGACTAGATCTAGGTGTTGGGACAGGCACAGGTCACTCTATTTTCCCATCAGGAAGAAGAATTAACCACAGGCTCAGCCTGCCGCCCGGGACCAGAATAGGGCCTGAAGCAATCCTGCGCTTTTGCGGCCAGCTCCCAAGAAAGCGAGTTGAAAAATGGAGCTCAGGGGCACTGCAATTCACAAACCTGCAGACTTATAAATGATGACTCTCGTCCACAAATATATTGAGGGAAGGCAACGAAGAGGATTGGAAAGCAAGGCAGAATTGCAGGAAACAGATTTCAGGAGGGAGATTCGAATCGCCTTTAAAGCACAGGAAAAGCGGCAAAACCTCGACAATGATGCCCTTGGCCAAAAAGGGCGTATGCGTTTTTTCCTGAATATATTCAGGAAAAAACGCATACGCCCTTTTTGGCCAACCAAGCAACCTGGAAAGGCAAATCAGCGCTACAAAGAAGTCTCGCTTCCCATCGGTCAAAAGGGCCATGCTGAATAAAGTGTCAAAACCAGAAATGCAAGACAGGCCATGGAGAAACGGGAGCCTGGCTACGCTGATGGGCGGGATGTAAATTGCCAACAGCCACTCTGGAGAAGTGCACGGTGTCTCCTGAAACATCGAAAAAAATCAGCTTAGGGAGCATAGGGCACTTCCACTCATGGGCGTATAAATTGGGAAAACTAAAAATCAGCAAGACACAGGCACACCAAAGTTTAGGGCTGCTCTGTTGACAAGAACCTCCACTTCGTTACACCTTAAATATCCCAGGAAAGAGAAAAATGGATAAAGAAGTTGTGGTCCTTATGTACAATGGAATATCACTCAGCCATGAAATCAACGTCATAAGGCTAGTAGCAGCAAGATGAGTGGATTTAGGTAGGACGATTCTAAGTGAAATAAGTCACACAGAAAAAGATACTTATCATAAGATATCACTTATAGAGGGAATAGAAAAACCGCTACCCTTGAACTGAATTACAAATCAGAGCAGGGTCACACGTTTAGAAAACACACTATGGCTGCTTAACGGGAAAGGTGAGGTGGGGTGATGCATAAAACAAGGGATTCAAATTAGCTCAGATACCGTTCCATAAACCCAATAGGTAATAGACAAGACCTACTCCTTGCTCAGTGAATTGGACTCAACACCCCCTATTCACAACCCAAGAATATATCTGACTAGTAAGAATCTTAAAACCTATGCATTGAAATCTCTCTGTAAGTGAGTCAAGTGGGTGTAAAGCGGCAAAAACACAGCAGTGAAAAGCAGGTAAACCCCATTATAAAAATCAATTACTTTTAAAAACCCGTGAAACAAAGACAGTGAAAGAGAGAGAAATTCTTACAAAATTCGTTCAGGGGCTGTGATGCCACCTGGATTGACCATATCTAGACCCACAGTTGATTGAGACATAAGGGTGGACACTCTTGGGGCTGAGAGGTTTGGTGAGGTTGGGTGAGCAAACGCAGACCCTTTAAAGTAATACTGCGTGGTACCCATCCCATGGGTCCCAAATCTCCAGGTTCAAGGGCATCTTCCTACATCGAAAGCATGCATGAGAAACCCAGAAGATGGTACACCGTGTGATCCGGAAAGGTTTTCAAAACGCACCTCATTTCTCATCTCCTTGTGCTCGGGTTTGCCATTCCAGCCGCTTTACTAGCAATCTCCCTCCTTGGAGAATCAGCACCTTTAACCTCCTGTTCCGTACAGGTTGCAATTTGTCCTGAGGATGAACGGGAAAAGGGGGAACCAATGAGACACTAGCTCTAGGTGTAGGAACAGGCACAGGTCACTCTATTTTCCCATCAGGAAGAAGAATTAACCAGATGCTCAGCCTGCCGCCCGGGACCAGAATAGGGCCTGAAGCAATCCTGTGCTTTTGCAGCCAGCTCCCAAGAAAGCGAGTTGAAAAATGGAGCTCAGGGGCACTGCAATTCACAAACCTGCAGACTTATAAATGATGACTCTCGTCCACAAATATATTGAGGGAAGGCAACGAAGAGGATTGGAAAGCAAGGCAGAATTGCAGGAAACAGATTTCAGGAGGGAGATTCGAATCGCCTTTAAAGCACAGGAAAAGCGGCAAAACCTCGACAATGATGCCCTTGGCCAAAAAGGGCGTATGCGTTTTTTCCTGAATATATTCAGGAAAAAACGCATACGCCCTTTTTGGCCAACCAAGCAACCTGGAAAGGCAAATCAGCGCTACAAAGAAGTCTCGCTTCCCATCGGTCAAAAGGGCCATGCTGAATAAAGTGTCAAAACCAGAAATGCAAAACAGGCCATGGAGAAACGGGAGCCTGGCTACGCTGATGGGCGGGATGTAAATTGCCAACAGCCACTCTGGAGAAGTGCACGGTGTGTCCTGAAATATCGAAAAAAATCAGCTTAGGGAGCATAGGGCACTTCCACTCATGGGCGTATAAATTGGGAAAACTAAAAATCAGCAAGACACAGGCACCCCAAAGTTTAGGGCTGCTCTGTTGACAAGAACCTCCACTTCGTTACACCTTAAATATCCCAGGAAAGGGAAAAATGGATAAAGAAGTTGTGGTCCTTATGTACAATGGAATATCACTCAGCCATGAAATCAACGTCATAAGGCTAGTAGCAGCAAGATGAGTGGATTTAGGTAGGACGATTCTAAGTGAAATAAGTCACACAGAAAAAGATACTTATCATAAGATATCACTTATAGAGGGAATATAAAAACCGCTACCCTTGAACTGAATTACAAATCAGAGCAGGGTCACACGTTTAGAAAACACACTATGGCTGCTTAACGGGAAAGGTGAGGTGGGGTGATGCATAAAACAAGGGATTCAAATTAGCTCAGATACCGTTCCATAAACCCAATAGGTAATAGACAAGACCTACTCCTTGCTCAGTGAATTGGACTCAACACCCCCTATTCACCGCCCAAGAATATATCTGACTAGTAAGAATCTTAAAACCTATGCATTGATATCTCTCTGTAAGTGAGTCAAGTGGGTGTAAAGCGGCAAAAACACAGCAGTGAAAAGCAGGTAAACCCCATTATAAAAATCAATTACTTTTAAAAACCCGTGAAACAAAGACAGTGAAAGAGAGAGAAATTCTTACAAAATTCGTTCAGGGGCTGTGATGCCACCTCGATTGACCATATCTAGACCCACAGCTGATTGAGACATAAGGGTGGACACTCTTGGGGCTGAGAGGTTTGGTGAGGTTGGGTGAGCAAACGCAGACCCTTTAAAGTAATACTGCGTGGTACCCATCCCATGGGTCCCAAATCTCCAGGTTCAAGGGCATCTTCCTACATCGAAAGCATGCATGAGAAACCCAGAAGATGGTACACCGTGTGATCCGGAAAGGTTTTCAAAACGCACCTCATTTCTCATCTCCTTGTGCTCGGGTTTGCCATTCCAGCCGCTTTACTAGCAATCTCCCTCCTTGGAGAATCAGCACCTTTAACCTCCTGTTCCGTACAGGTTGCAATTTGTCCTGAGGATGAACGGGAAGAGGGGGAACCAATGAGAGACTAGCTCTAGGTGTTGTGACAGGCACAGGTCACTCTATTTTCCCATCAGGAAGAAGAATTAACCACAGGCTCAGCCTGCCGCCCGGGACCAGAATAGGGCCTGAAGCAATCCTGCGCTTTTGCGGCCAGCTCCCAAGAAAGCGAGTTGAAAAATGGAGCTCAGGGGCACTGCAATTCACAAACTTGCAGACTTATAAATGATGACTCTCGTCCACAAATATATTGAGGGAAGGCAACGAAGAGGATTGGAAAGCAAGGCAGAATTGCAGGAAACAGATTTCAGGAGGGAGATTCGAATCGCCTTTAAAGCACAGGAAAAGCGGCAAAACCTCGACAATGATGCCCTTGGCCAAAAAGGGCGTATGCGTTTTTTCCTGAATATATTCAGGAAAAAACGCATACGCCCTTTTTGGCCAACCAAGCAACCTGGAAAGGCAAATCAGCGCTACAAAGAAGTCTCGCTTCCCATCGGTCAAAAGGGCCATGCTGAATAAAGTGTCAAAACCAGAAATGCAAAACAGGCCATGGAGAAACGGGAGCCTGGCTACGCTGATGGGCGGGATGTAAATTGCCAACAGCCACTCTGGAGAAGTGCACGGTGTGTCCTGAAACATCGAAAAAAATCAGCTTAGGGAGCATAGGGCACTTCCACTCATGGGCGTATAAGTTGGGAAAACTAAAAATCAGCAAGACACAGGCACCCCAAAGTTTAGGGCTGCTCTGTTGACAAGACCCTCCACTTCGTTACACCTTAAATATCCCAGGAAAGGGAAAAATGGATAAAGAAGTTGTGGTCCTTATGTACAATGGAATATCACTCAGCCATGAAATCAACGTCATAAGGCTAGTAGCAGCAAGATGAGTGGATTTAGGTAGGACGATTCTAAGTGAAATAAGTCACACAGAAAAAGATACTTATCATAAGATATCACTTATAGAGGGAATATAAAAACCGCTACCCTTGAACTGAATTACAAATCAGAGCAGGGTAACACGTTTAGAAAACACACTATGGCTGCTTAACTGGAAAGGTGAGGTGGGGTGATGCATAAAACAAGGGTTTCAAATTAGCTCAGATACCGTTCCATAAACCCAATAGGTAATAGACAAGACCTACTCCTTGCTCAGTGAATTGGACTCAACACCCCCTATTCACCGCCCAAGAATATATCTGACTAGTAAGAATCTTAAAACCTATGCATTGATATCTCTCTGTAAGTGAGTCCAGTCGGTGTAAAGCGGCAAAAACACAGCAGTGAAAAGCAGGTAAACCCCATTATAAAAATCAATTACTTTTAAAAACCCGTGAAACAAAGACAGTGAAAGAGAGAGAAATTCTTACAAAATTCGTTCAGGGGCTGTGATGCCACCTGGATTGACCATATCTAGACCCACAGTTGATTGAGACATAAGGGTGGACACTCTTGGGGCTGAGAGGTTTGGTGAGGTTGGGTGAGCAAACGCAGACCCTTTACAGTAATACTGCGGGGTACCCATCCCATGGGTCCCAAATCTCCAGGTTCAACGGCATCTTCCTACATCGAAAGCATGCATGAGAAACCCAGAAGATGGTACACCGTGTGATCCGGAAAGGTTTTCAAAACGCACCTCATTTCTCATCTCCTTGTGCTCGGGTTTGCCATTCCAGCCGCTTTACTAGCAATCTCCCTCCTTGGAGAATCAGCACCTTTAACCTCCTGTTCCGTACAGGTTGCAATTTGTCCTGAGGATGAACGGGAAGAGGGGGAACCAATGAGAGACTAGCTCTAGGTGTTGGGACAGGCACAGGTCACTCTATTTTCCCATCAGGAAGAAGAATTAACCACAGGCTCAGCCTGCCGCCCGGGACCAGAATAGGGCCTGAAGCAATCCTGCGCTTTTGCGGCCAGCTCCCAAGAAAGCGAGTTGAAAAATGGAGCTCAGGGGCACTGCAATTCACAAACCTGCAGACTTATAAATGATGACTCTCGTCCACAAATATATTGAGGGAAGGCAACGAAGAGGATTGGAAAGCAAGGCAGAATTGCAGGAAACAGATTTCAGGAGGGAGATTCGAATCGCCTTTAAAGCACAGGAAAAGCGGCAAAACCTCGACAATGATGCCCTTGGCCAAAAAGGGCGTATGCGTTTTTTCCTGAATATATTCAGGAAAAAACGCATACGCCCTTTTTGGCCAACCAAGCAACCTGGAAAGGCAAATCAGCGCTACAAAGAAGTCTCGCTTCCCATCGGTCAAAAGGGCCATGCTGAATAAAGTGTCAAAACCAGAAATGCAAAACAGGCCATGGAGAAACGGGAGCCTGGCTACGCTGATGGGCGGGATGTAAATTGCCAACAGCCACTCTGGAGAAGTGCACGGTGTGTCCTGAAACATCGAAAAAAATCAGCTTAGGGAGCATAGGGCACTTCCACTCATGGGCGTATAAATTGGGAAAACTAAAAATCAGCAAGACACAGGCACCCCAAAGTTTAGGGCTGCTCTGTTGACAAGAACCTCCACTTCGTTACACCTTAAATATCCCAGGAAAGAGAAAAATGGATAAAGAAGTTGTGGTCCTTATGTACAATGGAATATCACTCAGCCATGAAATCAACGTCATAAGGCTAGTAGCAGCAAGATGAGTGGATTTAGGTAGGACGATTCTAAGTGAAATAAGTCACACAGAAAAAGATACTTATCATAAGATATCACTTATAGAGGGAATTTAAAAACCGCTACCCTTGAACTGAATTACAAATCAGAGCAGGGTAACACGTTTAGAAAACACACTATGGCTGCTTAACGGGAAAGGTGAGGTGGGGTGATGCATAAAACAAGGGTTTCAAATTAGCTCAGATACCGTTCCATAAACCCAATAGGTAATAGACAAGACCTACTCCTTGCTCAGTGAATTGGACTCAACACCCCCTATTCACCGCCCAAGAATATATCTGACTAGTAAGAATCTTAAAACCTATGCATTGATATCTCTCTGTAAGTGAGTCAAGTGGGTGTAAAGCGGCAAAAACACAGCAGTGAAAAGCAGGTAAACCCCATTATAAAAATCAATTACTTTTAAAAACCCGTGAAACAAAGACAGTGAAAGAGAGAGAAATTCTTACAAAATTCGTTCAGGGGCTGTGATGCCACCTCGATTGACCATATCTAGACCCACAGCTGATTGAGACATAAGGGTGGACACTCTTGGGGCTGAGAGGTTTGGTGAGGTTGGGTGAGCAAACGCAGACCCTTTAAAGTAATACTGCGTGGTACCCATCCCATGGGTCCCAAATCTCCAGGTTCAAGGGCATCTTCCTACATCGAAAGCATGCATGAGAAACCCAGAAGATGGTACACCGTGTGATCCGGAAAGGTTTTCAAAACGCACCTCATTTCTCATCTCCTTGTGCTCGGGTTTGCCATTCCAGCCGCTTTACTAGCAATCTCCCTCCTTGGAGAATCAGCACCTTTAACCTCCTGTTCCGTACAGGTTGCAATTTGTCCTGAGGATGAACGGGAAGAGGGGGAACCAATGAGAGACTAGCTCTAGGTGTTGGGACAGGCACAGGTCACTCTATTTTCCCATCAGGAAGAAGAATTAACCACAGGCTCAGCCTGCCGCCCGGGACCAGAATAGGGCCTGAAGCAATCCTGCGCTTTTGCGGCCAGCTCCCAAGAAAGCGAGTTGAAAAATGGAGCTCAGGGGCACTGCAATTCACAAACCTGCAGACTTATAAATGATGACTCTCGTCCACAAATATATTGAGGGAAGGCAACGAAGAGGATTGGAAAGCAAGGCAGAATTGCAGGAAACAGATTTCAGGAGGGAGATTCGAATCGCCTTTAAAGCACAGGAAAAGCGGCAAAACCTCGACAATGATGCCCTTGGCCAAAAAGGGCGTATGCGTTTTTTCCTGAATATATTCAGGAAAAAACGCATACGCCCTTTTTGGCCAACCAAGCAACCTGGAAAGGCAAATCAGCGCTACAAAGAAGTCTCGCTTCCCATCGGTCAAAAGGGCCATGCTGAATAAAGTGTCAAAACCAGAAATGCAAAACAGGCCATGGAGAAACGGGAGCCTGGCTACGCTGATGGGCGGGATGTAAATTGCCAACAGCCACTCTGGAGAAGTGCACGGTGTGTCCTGAAACATCGAAAAAAATCAGCTTAGGGAGCATAGGGCACTTCCACTCATGGGCATATAAATTGGGAAAACTAAAAATCAGCAAGACACAGGCACCCCAAAGTTTAGGGCTGCTCTGTTGACAAGAACCTCCACTTCGTTACACCTTAAATATCCCAGGAAAGAGAAAAATGGATAAAGAAGTTGTGGTCCTTATGTACAATGGAATATCACTCAGCCATGAAATCAACGTCATAAGGCTAGTAGCAGCAAGATGAGTGGATTTAGGTAGGACGATTCTAAGTGAAATAAGTCACACAAAAAAAGATACTTATCATAAGATATCACTTATAGAGGGAATATAAAAACCGCTACCCTTGAACTGAATTACAAATCAGAGCAGGGTAACACGTTTAGAAAACACACTATGGCTGCTTAACGGGAAAGGTGAGGTGGGGTGATGCATAAAACAAGGGTTTCAAATTAGCTCAGATACCGTTCCATAAACCCAATAGGTAATAGACAAGACCTACTCCTTGCTCAGTGAATTGGACTCAACACCCCCTATTCACCGCCCAAGAATATATCTGACTAGTAAGAATCTTAAAACCTATGCATTGATATCTCTCTGTAAGTGAGTCCAGTGGGTGTAAAGCGGCAAAAACACAGCAGTGAAAAGCAGGTAAACCCCATTATAAAAATCAATTACTTTTAAAAACCCGTGAAACAAAGACAGTGAAAGAGAGAGAAATTCTTACAAAATTCGTTCAGGGGCTGTGATGCCACCTGGATTGACCATATATAGACCCACAGTTGATTGAGACATAAGGGTGGACACTCTTGGGGCTGAGAGGTTTGGTGAGGTTGGGTGAGCAAACGCAGACCCTTTAAAGTAATACTGCGTGGTACCCATCCCATGGGTCCCAAATCTCCAGGTTCAAGGGCATCTTCCTACATCGAAAGCATGCATGAGAAACCCAGAAGATGGTACACCGTGTGATCTGGAAAGGTTTTCAAAACGCACCTCATTTCTCATCTCCTTGTGCTCGGGTTTGCCATTCCAGCCGCTTTACTAGCAATCTCCCTCCTTGGAGAATCAGCACCTTTAACCTCCTGTTCCGTACAGGTTGCAATTTGTCCTGAGGATGAACGGGAAGAGGGGGAACCAATGAGAGACTAGCTCTAGGTGTTGGGACAGGCACAGGTCACTCTATTTTCCCATCAGGAAGAAGAATTAACCACAGGCTCAGCCTGCCGCCCGGGACCAGAATAGGGCCTGAAGCAATCCTGCGCTTTTGCGGCCAGCTCCCAAGAAAGCGAGTTGAAAAATGGAGCTCAGGGGCACTGCAATTCACAAACTTGCAGACTTATAAATGATGACTCTCGTCCACAAATATATTGAGGGAAGGCAACGAAGAGGATTGGAAAGCAAGGCAGAATTGCAGGAAACAGATTTCAGGAGGGAGATTCGAATCGCCTTTAAAGCACAGGAAAAGCGGCAAAACCTCGACAATGATGCCCTTGGCCAAAAAGGGCGTATGCGTTTTTTCCTGAATATATTCAGGAAAAAACGCATACGCCCTTTTTGGCCAACCAAGCAACCTGGAAAGGCAAATCAGTGCTACAAAGAAGTCTCGCTTCCCATCGGTCAAAAGGGCCATGCTGAATAAAGTGTCAAAACCAGAAATGCAAAACAGGCCATGGAGAAACGGGAGCCTGGCTACGCTGATGGGCGGGATGTAAATTGCCAACAGCCACTCTGGAGAAGTGCACGGTGTGTCCTGAAACATCGAAAAAAATCAGCTTAGGGAGCATAGGGCACTTCCACTCATGGGCGTATAAATTGGGAAAACTAAAAATCAGCAAGACACAGGCACCCCAAAGTTTAGGGCTGCTCTGTTGACAAGAACCTCCACTTCGTTACACCTTAAATATCCCAGGAAAGAGAAAAATGGATAAAGAAGTTGTGGTCCTTATGTACAATGGAATATCACTCAGCCATGAAATCAACGTCATAAGGCTAGTAGCAGCAAGATGAGTGGATTTAGGTAGGACGATTCTAAGTGAAATAAGTCACACAGAAAAAGATACTTATCATAAGATATCACTTATAGAGGGAATTTAAAAACCGCTACCCTTGAACTGAATTACAAATCAGAGCAGGGTAACACGTTTAGAAAACACACTATGGCTGCTTAACGGGAAAGGTGAGGTGGGGTGATGCATAAAACAAGGGTTTCAAATTAGCTCAGATACCGTTCCATAAACCCAATAGGTAATAGACAAGACCTACTCCTTGCTCAGTGAATTGGACTCAACACCCCCTATTCACCGCCCAAGAATATATCTGACTAGTAAGAATCTTAAAACCTATGCATTGATATCTCTCTGTAAGTGAGTCAAGTGGGTGTAAAGCGGCAAAAACACAGCAGTGAAAAGCAGGTAAACCCCATTATAAAAATCAATTACTTTTAAAAACCCGTGAAACAAAGACAGTTAAAGAGAGAGAAATTCTTACAAAATTCGTTCAGGGGCTGTGATGCCACCTGGATTGACCATATCTAGACCCACAGCTGATTGAGACATAAGGGTGGAAACTCTTGGGGCTGAGAGGTTTGGTGAGGTTGGGTGAGCAAACGCAGACCCTTTAAAGTAATACTGCATGGTACCCATTCCATGGGTCCCAAATCTCCAGATTAGGGGGCATCTTCCTACATCGAAAGCATGCATGAGAAACCCAGAAGATGGTACACCGTGTGATCCGGAAAGGTTTTCAAAACGCACCTCATTTCTCATCTCCTTGTGCTCGTGTTTGCCATTCCAGCCGCTTTACTAGCAATCTCCCTCCTTGGAGAATCAGCACCTTTAACCTCCTGTTCCGTACAGGTTGCAATTTGTCCTGAGGATGAACGGGAAGAGGGGGAACCAATGAGAGACTAGCTCTAGGTGTTGGGACAGGCACAGGTCACTCTATTTTCCCATCAGGAAGAAGAATTAACCACAGGCTCAGCCTGCCGCCCGGGACCAGAATAGGGCCTGAAGCAATCCTGCGCTTTTGCGGCCAGCTCCCAAGAAAGCGAGTTGAAAAATGGAGCTCAGGGGCACTGCAATTCACAAACCTGCAGACTTATAAATGATGACTCTCGTCCACAAATATATTGAGGGAAGGCAACGAAGAGGATTGGAAAGCAAGGCAGAATTGCAGGAAACAGATTTCAGGAGGGAGATTCGAATCGCCTTTAAAGCACAGGAAAAGCGGCAAAACCTCGACAATGATGCCCTTGGCCAAAAAGGGCGTATGCGTTTTTTCCTGAATATATTCAGGAAAAAACGCATACGCCCTTTTTGGCCAACCAAGCAACCTGGAAAGGCAAATCAGCGCTACAAAGAAGTCTCGCTTCCCATCGGTCAAAAGGGCCATGCTGAATAAAGTGTCAAAACCAGAAATGCAAGACAGGCCATGGAGAAACGGGAGCCTGGCTACGCTGATGGGCGGGATGTAAATTGCCAACAGCCACTCTGGAGAAGTGCACGGTGTGTCCTGAAACATCGAAAAAAATCAGCCTAGGGAGCATAGGGCACTTCCACTCATGGGCGTATAAATTGGGAAAACTAAAAATCAGCAAGACACAGGCACCCCAAAGTTTAGGGCTGCTCTGTTGACAAGAACCTCCACTTCGTTACACCTTAAATATCCCAGGAAAGAGAAAAATGGATAAAGAAGTTGTGGTCCTTATGTACAATGGAATATCACTCAGCCATGAAATCAACGTCATAAGGCTAGTAGCAGCAAGATGAGTGGATTTAGGTAGGACGATTCTAAGTGAAATAAGTCACACAGAAAAAGATACTTATCATAAGATATCACTTATAGAGGGAATATAAAAACCGCTACCCTTGAACTGAATTACAAATCAGAGCAGGGTAACACGTTTAGAAAACACACTATGGCTGCTTAACGGGAAAGGTGAGGTGGGGTGATGCATAAAACAAGGGTTTCAAATTAGCTCAGATACCGTTCCATAAACCCAATAGGTAATAGACAAGACCTACTCCTTGCTCAGTGAATTGGACTCAACACCCCCTATTCACCGCCCAAGAATATATCTGACTAGTAAGAATCTTAAAACCTATGCATTGATATCTCTCTGTAAGTGAGTCCAGTGGGTGTAAAGCGGCAAAAACACAGCAGTGAAAAGCAGGTAAACCCCATTATAAAAATCAATTACTTTTAAAAACCCGTGAAACAAAGACAGTGAAAGAGAGAGAAATTCTTACAAAATTCGTTCAGGGGCTGTGATGCCACCTGGATTGACCATATCTAGACCCACAGTTGATTGAGACATAAGGGTGGACACTCTTGGGGCTGAGAGGTTTGGTGAGGTTGGGTGAGCAAACGCAGACCCTTTAAAGTAATACTGCGTGGTACCCATCCCATGGGTCCCAAATCTCCAGGTTCAAGGGCATCTTCCTACATCGAAAGCATGCATGAGAAACCCAGAAGATGGTACACTGTGTGATCCGGAAAGGTTTTCAAAACGCACCTCATTTCTCATCTCCTTGTGCTCGGGTTTGCCATTCCAGCCACTTTACTAGCAATCTCCCTCCTTGGAGAATCAGCACCTTTAACCTCCTGTTCCGTACAGGTTGCAATTTGTCCTGAGGATGAACGGGAAGAGGGGGAACCAATGAGAGACTAGCTCTAGGTGTTGGGACAGGCACAGGTCACTCTATTTTCCCATCAGGAAGAATATTTAACCACAGGCTCAGCCTGCCGCCCGGGACCAGAATAGGGCCTGAAGCAATCCTGCGCTTTTGCGGCCAGCTCCCAAGAAAGCGAGTTGAAAAATGGAGCTCAGGGGCACTGCAATTCACAAACCTGCAGACTTATAAATGATGACTCTCGTCCACAAATATATTGAGGGAAGGCAACGAAGAGGATTGGAAAGCAAGGCAGAATTGCAGGAAACAGATTTCAGGAGGGAGATTCGAATCGCCTTTAAAGCACAGGAAAAGCGGCAAAACCTCGACAATGATGCCCTTGGCCAAAAAGGGCGTATGCGTTTTTTCCTGAATATATTCAGGAAAAAACGCATACGCCCTTTTTGGCCAACCAAGCAACCTGGAAAGGCAAATCAGCGCTACAAAGAAGTCTCGCTTCCCATCGGTCAAAAGGGCCATGCTGAATAAAGTGTCAAAACCAGAAATGCAAAACAGGCCATGGAGAAACAGGAGCCTGGCTACGCTGATGGGCGGGATGTAAATTGCCAACAGCCACTCTGGAGAAGTGCACGGTGTTTCCTGAAACATCGAAAAAAATCAGCCTAGGGAGCATAGGGCACTTCCACTCATGGGCGTATAAATTGGGAAAACTAAAAATCAGCAAGACACAGGCACCCCAAAGTTTAGGGCTGCTCTGTTGACAAGAACCTCCACTTCGTTACACCTTAAATATCCCAGGAAAGAGAAAAATGGATAAAGAAGTTGTGGTCCTTATGTACAATGGAATATCACTCAGCCATGAAATCAACGTCATAAGGCTAGTAGCAGCAAGATGAGTGGATTTAGGTAGGACGATTCTAAGTGAAATAAGTCACACAGAAAAAGATACTTATCATAAGATATCACTTATAGAGGGAATATAAAAACCGCTACCCTTGAACTGAATTACAAATCAGAGCAGGGTAACACGTTTAGAAAACACACTATGGCTGCTTAACGGGAAAGGTGAGGTGGGGTGATGCATAAAACAAGGGTTTCAAATTAGCTCAGATACCGTTCCATAAACCCAATAGGTAATAGACAAGACCTACTCCTTGCTCAGTGAATTGGACTCAACACCCCTTATTCACCGCCCAAGAATATATCTGACTAGTAAGAATCTTAAAACCTATGCATTGATATCTCTCTGTAAGTGAGTCAAGTGGGTGTAAAGCGGCAAAAACACAGCAGTGAAAAGCAGGTAAACCCCATTATAAAAATCAATTACTTTTAAAAACCCGTGAAACAAAGACAGTGAAAGAGAGAGAAATTCTTACAAAATTCGTTCAGGGGCTGTGATGCCACCTGGATTGACCATATCTAGACCCACAGTTGATTGAGACATAAGGGTGGACACTCTTGGGGCTGAGAGGTTTGGTGAGGTTGGGTGAGCAAACGCAGACCCTTTAAAGTAATACTGCGTGGTACCCATCCCATGGGTCCCAAATCTCCAGGTTCAAGGGCATCTTCCTACATCGAAAGCATGCATGAGAAACCCCGAAGATGGTACACCGTGTGATCCGGAAAGGTTTTCAAAACGCACCTCATTTCTCATCTCCTTGTGCTCGGGTTTGCCATTTCAGCCGCTTTACTAGCAATCTCCCTCCTTGGAGAATCAGCACCTTTAACCTCCTGTTCCGTACAGGTTGCAATTTGTCCTGAGGATGAACGGGAAGAGGGGGAACCAATGAGAGACTAGCTCTAGGTGTTGGGACAGGCACAGGTCACTCTATTTTCCCATCAGGAAGAAGAATTAACCACAGGCTCAGCCTGCCGCCCGGGACCAGAATAGGGCCTGAAGCAATCCTGCGCTTTTGCGGCCAGCTCCCAAGAAAGCGAGTTGAAAAATGGAGCTCAGGGGCACTGCAATTCACAAACCTGCAGACTTATAAATGATGACTCTCGTCCACAAATATATTGAGGGAAGGCAACGAAGAGGATTGGAAAGCAAGGCAGAATTGCAGGAAACAGATTTCAGGAGGGAGATTCGAATCGCCTTTAAAGCACAGGAAAAGCGGCAAAACCTCGACAATGATGCCCTTGGCCAAAAAGGGCGTATGCGTTTTTTCCTGAATATATTCAGGAAAAAACGCATACGCCCTTTTTGGCCAACCAAGCAACCTGGAAAGGCAAATCAGCGCTACAAAGAAGTCTCGCTTCCCATAGGTCAAAAGGGCCATGCTGAATAAAGTGTCAAAACCAGAAATGCAAAACAGGCCATGGAGAAACGGGAGCCTGGCTACGCTGATGGGCGGGATGTAAATTGCCAACAGCCACTCTGGAGAAGTGCACGGTGTGTCCTGAAACATCGAAAAAAATCAGCCTAGGGAGCATAGGGCACTTCCACTCATGGGCGTATAAATTGGGAAAACTAAAAATCAGCAAGACACAGGCACCCCAAAGTTTAGGGCTGCTCTGTTGACAAGAACCTCCACTTCGTTACACCTTAAATATCCCAGGAAAGAGAAAAATGGATAAAGAAGTTGTGGTCCTTATGTACAATGGAATATCACTCAGCCATGAAATCAACGTCATAAGGCTAGTAGCAGCAAGATGAGTGGATTTAGGTAGGACGATTCTAAGTGAAATAAGTCACACAGAAAAAGATACTTATCATAAGATATCACTTATAGAGGGAATATAAAAACCGCTACCCTTGAACTGAATTACAAATCAGAGCAGGGTAACACGTTTAGAAAACACACTATGGCTGCTTAACGGGAAAGGTGAGGTGGTGTGATGCATAAAACAAGGGTTTCAAATTAGCTCAGATACCGTTCCATAAACCCAATAGGTAATAGACAAGACCTACTCCTTGCTCAGTGAATTGGACTCAACACCCCCTATTCACCGCCCAAGAATATATCTGACTAGTAAGAATCTTAAAACCTAGGCATTGATATCTCTCTGTAAGTGAGTCAAGTGGGTGTAAAGCGGCAAAAACACAGCAGTGAAAAGCAGGTAAACCCCATTATAAAAATCAATTACTTTTAAAAACCCGTGAAACAAAGACAGTGAAAGAGAGAGAAATTCTTACAAAATTCGTTCAGGGGCTGTGATGCCACCTGGATTGACCATATCTAGACCCACAGTTGATTGAGACATAAGGGTGGACACTCTTGGGGCTGAGAGGTTTGGTGAGGTTGGGTGAGCAAACGCAGACCCTTTAAAGTAATACTGCGTGGTACCCATCCCATGGGTCCCAAATCTCCAGGTTCAAGGGCATCTTCCTACATCGAAAGCATGCATGAGAAACCCAGAAGATGGTACACCGTGTGATCCGGAAAGGTTTTCAAAACGCACCTCATTTCTCATCTCCTTGTGCTCGGGTTTGCCATTCCAGCCGCTTTACTAGCAATCTCCCTCCTTGGAGAATCAGCACCTTTAACCTCCTGTTCCGTACAGGTTGCAATTTGTCCTGAGGATGAACGGGAAGAGGGGGAACCAATGAGAGACTAGCTCTAGGTGTTGGGACAGGCACAGGTCACTCTATTTTCCCATCAGGAAGAAGAATTAACCACAGGCTCAGCCTGCCGCCCGGGACCAGAATAGGGCCTGAAGCAATCCTGCGCTTTTGCGGCCAGCTCCCAAGAAAGCGAGTTGAAAAATGGAGCTCAGGGGCACTGCAATTCACAAACCTGCAGACTTATAAATGATGACTCTCGTCCACAAATATATTGAGGGAAGGCAACGAAGAGGATTGGAAAGCAAGGCAGAATTGCAGGAAACAGATTTCAGGAGGGAGATTCGAATCGCCTTTAAAGCACAGGAAAAGCGGCAAAACCTCGACAATGATGCCCTTGGCCAAAAAGGGCGTATGCGTTTTTTCCTGAATATATTCAGGAAAAAACGCATACGCCCTTTTTGGCCAACCAAGCAACCTGGAAAGGCAAATCAGCGCTACAAAGAAGTCTCGCTTCCCATCGGTCAAAAGGGCCATGCTGAATAAAGTGTCAAAACCAGAAATGCAAAACAGGCCATGGAGAAACGGGAGCCTGGCTACGCTGATGGGCGGGATGTAAATTGACAACAGCCACTCTGGAGAAGTGCACGGTGTGTCCTGAAACATCGAAAAAAATCAGCCTAGGGAGCATAGGGCACTTCCACTCATGGGCGTATAAATTGGGAAAACTAAAAATCAGCAAGACACAGGCACCCCAAAGTTTAGGGCTGCTCTGTTGACAAGAACCTCCACTTCGTTACACCTTAAATATCCCAGGAAAGAGAAAAATGGATAAAGAAGTTGTGGTCCTTATGTACAATGGAATATCACTCAGCCATGAAATCAACGTCATAAGGCTAGTAGCAGCAAGATGAGTGGATTTAGGTAGGACGATTCTAAGTGAAATAAGTCACACAGAAAAAGATACTTATCATAAGATATCACTTATAGAGGGAATATAAAAACCGCTACCCTTGAACTGAATTACAAATCAGAGCAGGGTAACACGTTTAGAAAACACACTATGGCTGCTTAACGGGAAAGGTGAGGTGGGGTGATGCATAAAACAAGGGTTTCAAATTAGCTCAGATACCGTTCCATAAACCCAATAGGTAATAGACAAGACCTACTCCTTGCTCAGTGAATTGGACTCAACAGCCCCTATTCACCGCCCAAGAATATATCTGACTAGTAAGAATCTTAAAACCTATGCATTGATATCTCTCTGTAAGTGAGTCAAGTGGGTGTAAAGCGGCAAAAACACAGCAGTGAAAAGCAGGTAAACCCCATTATAAAAATCAATTACTTTTAAAAACCCGTGAAACAAAGACAGTGAAAGAGAGAGAAATTCTTACAAAATTCGTTCAGGGGCTGTGATGCCACCTGGATTGACCATATCTAGACCCACAGTTGATTGAGACATAAGGGTGTACACTCTTGGGGCTGAGAGGTTTGGTGAGGTTGGGTGAGCAAACGCAGACCCTTTAAAGTAATACTGCGTGGTACCCATCCCATGGGTCCCAAATCTCCAGGTTCAAGGGCATCTTCCTACATCGAAAGCATGCATGAGAAACCCAGAAGATGGTACACCGTGTGATCCGGAAAGGTTTTCAAAACGCACCTCATTTCTCATCTCCTTGTGCTCGGGTTTGCCATTCCAGCCGCTTTACTAGCAATCTCCCTCCTTGGAGAATCAGCACCTTTAACCTCCTGTTCCGTACAGGTTGCAATTTGTCCTGAGGATGAACGGGAAGAGGGGGAACCAATGAGAGACTAGCTCTAGGTGTTGGGACAGGCACAGGTCACTCTATTTTCCCATCAGGAAGAATAATTAACCACAGGCTCAGCCTGCCGCCCGGGACCAGAATAGGGCCTGAAGCAATCCTGCGCTTTTGCGGCCAGCTCCCAAGAAAGCGAGTTGAAAAATGGAGCTCAGGGGCACTGCAATTCACAAACCTGCAGACTTATAAATGATGACTCTCGTCCACAAATATATTGAGGGAAGGCAACGAAGAGGATTGGAAAGCAAAGCAGAATTGCAGGAAACAGATTTCAGGAGGGAGATTCGAATCGCCTTTAAAGCACAGGAAAAGCGGCAAAACCTCGACAATGATGCCCTTGGCCAAAAAGGGCGTATGCGTTTTTTCCTGAATATATTCAGGAAAAAACGCATACGCCCTTTTTGGCCAACCAAGCAACCTGGAAAGGCAAATCAGCGCTACAAAGAAGTCTCGCTTCCCATCGGTCAAAAGGGCCATGCTGAATAAAGTGTCAAAACCAGAAATGCAAAACAGGCCATGGAGAAACGGGAGACTGGCTACGCTGATGGGCGGGATGTAAATTGCCAACAGCCACTCTGGAGAAGTGCACGGTGTGTCCTGAAACATCGAAAAAAATCAGCTTAGGGAGCATAGGGCACTTCCACTCATGGGCGTATAAATTGGGAAAACTAAAAATCAGCAAGACACAGGCACCCCAAAGTTTAGGGCTGCTCTGTTGAGAAGAACCTCCACTTCGTTTCTCATTAAATATCCCAGGAAAGAGAAAAATGGATAAAGAAGTTGTGGTCCTTATGTACAATGGAATATCACTCAGCCATGAAATCAACGTCATAAGGCTAGTAGCAGAAAGATGAGTGGATTTAGGTAGGACGATTCTAAGTGAAATAAGTCACACAGAAAAAGATACTTATCATAAGATATCACTTATAGAGGGAATATAAAAACCGCTACCCTTGAACTGAATTACAAATCAGAGCAGGGTAACACGTTTAGAAAACACACTATGGCTGCTTAACGGGAAAGGTGAGGTGGGGTGATGCATAAAACAAAGGTTTCAAATTAGCTCAGATACCGTTCCATAAACCCAATAGGTAATAGACAAGACCTACTCCTTGCTCAGTGAATTGGACTCAACACCCCCTATTCACCGCCCAAGAATATATCTGACTAGTAAGAATCTTAAAACCTATGCATTGATATCTCCCTGTAAGTGAGTCAAGTGGGTGTAAAGCGGCAAAAACACAGCAGTGAAAAGCAGGTAAACCCCATTATAAAAATCAATTACTTTTAAAAACCCGTGAAACAAAGACAGTGAAAGAGAGAGAAATTCTTACAAAATTCGTTCAGGGGCTGTGATGCCACCTGGATTGACCATATCTAGACCCACAGTTGATTGAGACATAAGGGTGGACACTCTTGGGGCTGAGAGGTTTGGTGAGGTTGGGTGAGCAAACGCAGACCCTTTAAAGTAATACTGCGTGGTACCCATCCCATGGGTCCCAAATCTCCAGGTTCAAGGGCATCTTCCTACATCGAAAGCATGCATGAGAAACCCAGAAGATGGTACACCGTGTGATCCGGAAAGGTTTTCAAAACGCACCTCATTTCTCATCTCCTTGTGCTCGGGTTTGCCATTCCAGCCGCTTTACTAGCAATCTCCCTCCTTGGAGAATCAGCACCTTTAACCTCCTGTTCCGTACAGGTTGCAATTTGTCCTGAGGATGAACGGGAAGAGGGGGAACCAATGAGAGACTAGCTCTAGGTGTTGGGACAGGCACAGGTCACTCTATTTTCCCATCAGGAAGAAGAATTAACCACAGGCTCAGCCTGCCGCCCGGGACCAGAATAGGGCCTGAAGCAATCCTGCGCTTTTGCGGCCAGCTCCCAAGAAAGCGAGTTGAAAAATGGAGCTCAGGGGCACTGCAATTCACAAACCTGCAGACTTATAAATGATGACTCTCGTCCACAAATATATTGAGGGAAGGCAACGAAGAGGATTGGAAAGCAAGGCAGAATTGCAGGAAACAGATTTCAGGAGGGAGATTCGAATCGCCTTTAAAGCACAGGAAAAGCGGCAAAACCTCGACAATGATGCCCTTGGCCAAAAAGGGCGTATGCGTTTTTTCCTGAATATATTCAGGAAAAAACGCATACGCCCATTTTGGCCAACCAAGCAACCTGGAAAGGCAAATCAGCGCTACAAAGAAGTCTCGCTTCCCATCGGTCAAAAGGGCCATGCTGAATAAAGTGTCAAAACCAGAAATGCAAAACAGGCCATGGAGAAACGGGAGCCTGGCTACGCTGATGGGCGGGATGTAAATTGCCAACAGCCACTCTGGAGAAGTGCACGGTGTGTCCTGAAACATCGAAAAAAATCAGCCTAGGGAGCATAGGGCACTTCCACTCATGGGCGTATAAATTGGGAAAACTAAAAATCAGCAAGACACAGGCACCCCAAAGTTTAGGGCTGCTCTGTTGACAAGAACCTCCACTTCGTTACACCTTAAATATCCCAGGAAAGAGAAAAATGGATAAAGAAGTTGTGGTCCTTATGTACAATGGAATATCACTCAGCCATGAAATCAACGTCATAAGGCTAGTAGCAGCAAGATGAGTGGATTTAGGTAGGACGATTCTAAGTGAAATAAGTCACACAGAAAAAGATACTTATCATAAGATATCACTTATAGAGGGAATATAAAAACCGCTACCCTTGAACTGAATTACAAATCAGAGCAGGGTAACACGTTTAGAAAACACACTATGGCTGCTTAACGGGAAAGGTGAGGTGGGGTGATGCATAAAACAAGGGTTTCAAATTAGCTCAGATACCGTTCCATAAACCCAATAGGTAATAGACAAGACCTCCTCCTTGCTCAGTGAATTGGACTCAACACCCCCTATTCACCGCCCAAGAATATATCTGACTAGTAAGAATCTTAAAACCTATGCATTGATATCTCTCTGTAAGTGAGTCAAGTGGGTGTAAAGCGGCAAAAACACAGCAGTGAAAAGCAGGTAAACCCCATTATAAAAATCAATTACTTTTAAAAACCCGTGAAACAAAGACAGTGAAAGAGAGAGAAATTCTTACAAAATTCGTTCAGGGGCTGTGATGCCACCTGGATTGACCATATCTAGACCCACAGTTGATTGAGACATAAGGGTGTACACTCTTGGGGCTGAGAGGTTTGGTGAGGTTGGGTGAGCAAACGCAGACCCTTTAAAGTAATACTGCGTGGTACCCATCCCATGGGTCCCAAATCTCCAGGTTCAAGGGCATCTTCCTACATCGAAAGCATGCATGAGAAACCCAGAAGATGGTACACCGTGTGATCCGGAAAGGTTTTCAAAACGCACCTCATTTCTCATCTCCTTGTGCTCGGGTTTGCCATTCCAGCCGCTTTACTAGCAATCTCCCTCCTTGGAGAATCAGCACCTTTAACCTCCTGTTCCGTACAGGTTGCAATTTGTCCTGAGGATGAAAGGGAAGAGGGGGAACCAATGAGAGACTAGCTCTAGGTGTTGGGACAGGCACAGGTCACTCTATTTTCCCATCAGGAAGAAGAATTAACCACAGGCTCAGCCTGCCGCCTGGGACCAGAATAGGGCCTGAAGCAATCCTGCGCTTTTGCGGCCAGCTCCCAAGAAAGCGAGTTGAAAAATGGAGCTCAGGGGCACTGCAATTCACAAACCTGCAGACTTATAAATGATGACTCTCGTCCACAAATATATTGAGGGAAGGCAACGAAGAGGATTGGAAAGCAAGGCAGAATTGCAGGAAACAGATTTCAGGAGGGAGATTCCAATCGCCTTTAAAGCACAGGAAAAGCGGCAAAACCTCGACAATGATGCCCTTGGCCAAAAAGGGCGTATGCGTTTTTTCCTGAATATATTCAGGAAAAAACGCATACGCCCTTTTTGGCCAACCAAGCAACCTGGAAAGGCAAATCAGCGCTACAAAGAAGTCTCGCTTCCCATCGGTCAAAAGGGCCATGCTGAATAAAGTGTCAAAACCAGAAACGCAAAACAGGCCATGGAGAAACGGGAGCCTGGCTACGCTGATGGGCGGGATGTAAATTGCCAACAGCCACTCTGGAGAAGTGCACGGTGTGTCCTGAAACATCGAAAAAAATCAGCCTAGGGAGCATAGGGCACTTCCACTCATGGGCGTACAAATTGGGAAAACTAAAAATCAGCAAGACACAGGCACCCCAAAGTTTAGGGCTGCTCTGTTGACAAGAACCTCCACTTCGTTACACCTTAAATATCCCAGGAAAGAGAAAAATGGATAAAGAAGTTGTGGTCCTTATGTACAATGGAATATCACTCAGCCATGAAATCAACGTCATAAGGCTAGTAGCAGCAAGATGAGTGGATTTAGGTAGGACGATTCTAAGTGAAATAAGTCACACAGAAAAAGATACTTATCATAAGATATCACTTATAGAGGGAATATAAAAACCGCTACCCTTGAACTGAATTACAAATCAGAGCAGGGTAACACGTTTAGAAAACACACTATGGCTGCTTAACGGGAAAGGTGAGGTGGGGTGATGCATAAAACAAGGGTTTCAAATTAGCTCAGATACCGTTCCATAAACCCAATAGGTAATAGACAAGACCTACTCCTTGCTCAGTGAATTGGACTCAACACCCCCTATTCACCGCCCAAGAATATATCTGACTAGTAAGAATCTTAAAACCTATGCATTGATATCTCTCTGTAAGTGAGTCAAGTGGGTGTAAAGCGGCAAAAACACAGCAGTGAAAAGCAGGTAAACCCCATTATAAAAATCAATTACTTTTAAAAACCCGTGAAACAAAGACAGTGAAAGAGAGAGAAATTCTTACAAAATTCGTTCAGGGGCTGTGATGCCACCTGGATTGACCATATCTAGACCCACAGTTGATTGAGACATAAGGGTGGACACTCTTGGGGCTGAGAGGTTTGGTGAGGTTGGGTGAGCAAACGCAGACCCTTTAAAGTAATACTGCGTGGTACCCATCCCATGGGTCCCAAATCTCCAGGTTCAAGGGCATCTTCCTACATCGAAAGCATGCATGAGAAACCCAGAAGATGGTACACCGTGTGATCCGGAAAGGTTTTCAAAACGCACCTCATTTCTCATCTCCTTGTTCTTGGGTTTGCATTCCAGCCGCTTTACTAGCAATCTCCCTCCTTGGAGAATCAGCACCTTTAACCTCCTGTTCCGTACAGGTTGCAATTTGTCCTGAGGATGAACGGGAAGAGGGGGAACCAATGAGAGACTAGCTCTAGGTGTTGGGACAGGCACAGGTCACTCTATTTTCCCATCAGGAAGAAGAATTAACCACAGGCTCAGCCTGCCGCCCGGGACCAGAATAGGGCCTGAAGCAATCCTGCGCTTTTGCGGCCAGCTCCCAAGAAAGCGAGTTGAAAAATGGAGCTCAGGGGCACTGCAATTCACAAACCTGCAGACTTATAAATGATGACTCTCGTCCACAAATATATTGAGGGAAGGCAACGAAGAGGATTGGAAAGCAAGGCAGAATTGCAGGAAACAGATTTCAGGAGGGAGATTCGAATCGCCTTTAAAGCACAGGAAAAGCGGCAAAACCTCGACAATGATGCCCTTGGCCAATAAGGGCGTATGCGTTTTTTCCTGAATATATTCAGGAAAAAACGCATACGCCCTTTTTGGCCAACCAAGCAACCTGGAAAGGCAAATCAGCGCTACAAAGAAGTCTCGCTTCCCATCGGTCAAAAGGGCCATGCTGAATAAAGTGTCAAAACCAGAAACGCAAAACAGGCCATGGAGAAACGGGAGCCTGGCTACGCTGATGGGCGGGATGTAAATTGCCAACAGCCACTCTGGAGAAGTGCACGGTGTGTCCTGAAACATCGAAAAAAATCAGCCTAGGGAGCATAGGGCACTTCCACTCATGGGCGTACAAATTGGGAAAACTAAAAATCAGCAAGACACAGGCACCCCAAAGTTTAGGGCTGCTCTGTTGACAAGAACCTCCACTTCGTTACACCTTAAATATCCCAGGAAAGAGAAAAATGGAAAAAGAAGTTGTGGTCCTTATGTACAATGGAATATCACTCAGCCATGAAATCAACGTCATAAGGCTAGTAGCAGCAAGATGAGTGGATTTAGGTAGGACGATTCTAAGTGAAATAAGTCACACAGAAAAAGATACTTATCATAAGATATCACTTATAGAGGGAATATAAAAACCGCTACCCTTGAACTGAATTACAAATCAGAGCTGGGTAACACGTTTAGAAAACACACTATGGCTGCTTAACGGGAAAGGTGAGGTGGGGTGATGCATAAAACAAGGGTTTCAAATTAGCTCAGATACCGTTCCATAAACCCAATAGGTAATAGACAAGACCTACTCCTTGCTCAGTGAATTGGACTCAACACCCCCTATTCACCGCCCAAGAATATATCTGACTAGTAAGAATCTTAAAACCTATGCATTGATATCTCTCTGTAAGTGAGTCAAGTGGGTGTAAAGCGGCAAAAACACAGCAGTGAAAAGCAGGTAAACCCCATTATAAAAATCAATTACTTTTAAAAACCCGTGAAACAAAGACAGTGAAAGAGAGAGAAATTCTTACAAAATTCGTTCAGGGGCTGTGATGCCACCTGGATTGACCATATCTAGACCCACAGTTGATTGAGACATAAGGGTGGACACTCTTGGGGCTGAGAGGTTTGGTGAGGTTGGGTGAGCAAACGCAGACCCTTTAAAGTAATACTGCGTGGTACCCATCCCATGGGTCCCAAATCTCCAGGTTCAAGGGCATCTTCCTACATCGAAAGCATGCATGAGAAACCCAGAAGATGGTACACCGTGTGATCCGGAAAGGTTTTCAAAACGCACCTCATTTCTCATCTCCTTGTGCTCGGGTTTGCCATTCCAGCCGCTTTACTAGCAATCTCCCTCCTTGGAGAATCAGCACCTTTAACCTCCTGTTCCGTACAGGTTGCAATTTGTCCTGAGGATGAACGGGAAGAGGGGGAACCAATGAGAGACTAGCTCTAGGTGTTGGGACAGGCACAGGTCACTCTATTTTCCCATCAGGAAGAAGAATTAACCACAGGCTCAGCCTGCCGCCCGGGACCAGAATAGGGCCTGAAGCAATCCTGCGCTTTTGCGGCCAGCTCCCAAGAAAGCGAGTTGAAAAATGGAGCTCAGGGGCACTGCAATTCACAAACCTGCAGACTTATAAATGATGACTCTCGTCCACAAATATATTGAGGGAAGGCAACGAAGAGGATTGTAAAGCAAGGCAGAATTGCAAGAAACAGATTTCAGGAGGGAGATTCGAATCGCCTTTAAAGCACAGGAAAAGCGGCAAAACCTCGACAATGATGCCCTTGGCCAAAAAGGGCGTATGCGTTTTTTCCTGAATATATTCAGGAAAAAACGCATACGCCCTTTTTGGCCAACCAAGCAACCTGGAAAGGCAAATCAGCGCTACAAAGAAGTCTCGCTTCCCATCGGTCAAAAGGGCCATGCTGAATAAAGTGTCAAAACCAGAAATGCAAAACAGGCCATGGAGAAACGGGAGCCTGGCTACGATGATGGGCGGGATGTAAATTGCCAACAGCCACTCTGGAGAAGTGCACGGTGTGTCCTGAAACATCGAAAAAACTCAGCTTAGGGAGCATAGGTCACTTCCACTCATGGGCGTATAAATTGGGAAAACTAAAAATCAGCAAGATACAGGCACCCCAAAGTTTAGGGCTGCTCTGTTGACAAGAACCTCCACTTCGTTACACCTTAAATATCCCAGGAAAGAGAAAAATGGATAAAGAAGTTGTGGTCCTTATGTACAATGGAATATCACTCAGCCATGAAATCAACGTCATAAGGCTAGTAGCAGCAAGATGAGTGGAATTAGGTAGGACGATTCTAAGTGAAATAAGTCACACAGAAAAAGATACTTATCTTAAGATATCACTTATAGAGGGAATATAAAAACCGCTACCCTTGAACTGAATTACAAATCAGAGCTGGGTAACACGTTTAGAAAACACACTATGGCTGCTTAACGGGAAAGGTGAGGTGGGGTGATGCATAAAACAAGGGTTTCAAATTAGCTCAGATACCGTTCCATAAACCCAATAGGTAATAGACAAGACCTACTCCTTGCTCAGTGAATTGGACTCAACACCCCCTATTCACCGCCCAAGAATATATCTGACTAGTAAGAATCTTAAAACCTATGCATTGATATCTCTCTGTAAGTGAGTCAAGTGGGTGTAAAGCGGCAAAAACACAGCAGTGAAAAGCAGGTAAACCCCATTATAAAAATCAATTACTTTTAAAAACCCGTGAAACAAAGACAGTGAAAGAGAGAGAAATTCTTACAAAATTCGTTCAGGGGCTGTGATGCCACCTGGATTGACCATATCTAGACCCACAGCTGACTGAGACACAAGGGTGGAAACTCTTGGGGCTGAGAGGTTTGGTGAGGTTGGGTGAGCAAACGCAGACCCTTTAAAGTAATACTGCATGGTACCCATCCCATGGGTCCCAAATCTCCAGGTTCAAGGGCATCTTCCTACATCGAAAGCATGCATGAGAAACCCAGAAGATGGTACACTGTGTGATCCGGAAAGGTTTTCAAAACGCACCTCATTTCTCATCTCCTTGTGCTCGGGTTTGCCATTCCAGCCACTTTACTAGCAATCTCCCTCCTTGGAGAATCAGCACCTTTAACCTCCTGTTCCGTACAGGTTGCAATTTGTCCTGAGGATGAAAGGGAAGAGGGGGAACCAATGAGAGACTAGCTCTAGGTGTTGGGACAGGCACAGGTCACTCTATTTTCCCATCAGGAAGAATATTTAACCACAGGCTCAGCCTGCCGCCCGGGACCAGAATAGGGCATGAAGCAATCCTGCGCTTTTGCGGCCAGCTCCCAAGAAAGCGAGTTGAAAAATGGAGCTCAGGGGCACTGCAATTCACAAACCTGCAGACTTATAAATGATGACTCTCGTCCACAAATATATTGAGGGAAGGCAACGAAGAGGATTGGAAAGCAAGGCAGAATTGCAGGAAACAGATTTCAGGAGGGAGATTCGAATCGCCTTTAAAGCACAGGAAAAGCGGCAAAACCTCGACAATGATGCCCTTGGCCAAAAAGGGCGTATGCGTTTTTTCCTGAATATATTCAGGAAAAAACGCATACGCCCTTTTTGGCCAACCAAGCAACCTGGAAAGGCAAATCAGCGCTACAAAGAAGTCTCGCTTCCCATCGGTCAAAAGGGCCATGCTGAATAAAGTGTCAAAACCAGAAATGCAAAACAGGCCATGGAGAAACGGGAGCCTGGCTACGCTGATGGGCGGGATGTAAATTGCCAACAGCCACTCTGGAGAAGTGCACGGTGTGTCCTGAAACATCGAAAAAAATCAGCCTAGGGAGCATAGGGCACTTCCACTCATGGGCGTATAAATTGGGAAAACTAAAAATCAGCAAGACACAGGCACCCCAAAGTTTAGGGCTGCTCTGTTGACAAGAACCTCCACTTCGTTACACCTTAAATATCCCAGGAAAGAGAAAAATGGATAAAGAAGTTGTGGTCCTTATGTACAATGGAATATCACTCAGCCATGAAATCAACGTCATAAGGCTAGTAGCAGCAAGATGAGTGGATTTAGGTAGGACGATTCTAAGTGAAATAAGTCACACAGAAAAAGATACTTATCATAAGATATCACTTATAGAGGGAATATAAAAACCGCTACCCTTGAACTGAATTACAAATCAGAGCAGGGTAACACGTTTAGAAAACACACTATGGCTGCTTAACGGGAAAGGTGAGGTGGGGTGATGCATAAAACAAGGGTTTCAAATTAGCTCAGATACCGTTCCATAAACCCAATAGGTAATAGAGAAGACCTACTCCTTGCTCAGTGAATTGGACTCAACAGCCCCTATTCACCGCCCAAGAATATATCTGACTAGTAAGAATCTTAAAACCTATGCATTGATATCTCTCTGTAAGTGAGTCAAGTGGGTGTAAAGCGGCAAAAACACAGCAGTGAAAAGCAGGTAAACCCCATTATAAAAATCAATTACTTTTAAAAACCCGTGAAACAAAGACAGTGAAAGAGAGAGAAATTCTTACAAAATTCGTTCAGGGGCTGTGATGCCACCTGGATTGACCATATCTAGACCCACAGTTGATTGAGACATAAGGGTGGACACTCTTGGGGCTGAGAGGTTTGGTGAGGTTGGGTGAGCAAACGCAGACCCTTTAAAGTAATACTGCGTGGTACCCATCCCATGGGTCCCAAATCTCCAGGTTCAAGGGCATCTTCCTACATCGAAAGCATGCATGAGAAACCCAGAAGATGGTACACCGTGTGATCCGGAAAGGTTTTCAAAACGCACCTCATTTCTCATCTCCTTGTGCTCGGGTTTGCCATTCCAGCCGCTTTACTAGCAATCTCCCTCCTTGGAGAATCAGCACCTTTAACCTCCTGTTCCGTACAGGTTGCAATTTGTCCTGAGGATGAACGGGAAGAGGGGGAACCAATGAGAGACTAGCTCTAGGTGTTGGGACAGGCACAGGTCACTCTATTTTCCCATCAGGAAGAAGAATTAACCACAGGCTCAGCCTGCCGCCCGGGACCAGAATAGGGCCTGAAGCAATCCTGCGCTTTTGCGGCCAGCTCCCAAGAAAGCGAGTTGAAAAATGGAGCTCAGGGGCACTGCAATTCACAAACCTGCAGACTTATAAATGATGACTCTCGTCCACAAATATATTGAGGGAAGGCAACGAAGAGGATTGGAAAGCAAGGCAGAATTGCAGGAAACAGATTTCAGGAGCGAGATTCCAATCGCCTTTAAAGCACAGGAAAAGCGGCAAAACCTCGACAATGATGCCCTTGGCCAAAAAGGGCGTATGCGTTTTTTCCTGAATATATTCAGGAAAAAACGCATACGCCCTTTTTGGCCAACCAAGCAACCTGGAAAGGCAAATCAGCGCTACAAAGAAGTCTCGCTTCCCATCGGTCAAAAGGGCCATGCTGAATAAAGTGTCAAAACCAGAAATGCAAAACAGGCCATGGAGAAACGGGAGCCTGGCTACGCTGATGGGCGGGATGTAAATTGCCAACAGCCACTCTGGAGAAGTGCACGGTGTGTCCTGAAACATCGAAAAAAATCAGCCTAGGGAGCATAGGGCACTTCCACTCATGGGCGTATAAATTGGGAAAACTAAAAATCAGCAAGACACAGGCACCCCAAAGTTTAGGGCTGCTCTGTTGACAAGAACCTCCACTTCGTTACACCTTAAATATCCCAGGAAAGAGAAAAATGGATAAAGAAGTTGTGGTCCTTATGTACAATGGAATATCACTCAGCCATGAAATCAACGTCATAAGGCTAGTAGCAGCAAGATGAGTGGATTTAGGTAGGACGATTCTAAGTGAAATAAGTCACACAGAAAAAGATACTTATCATAAGATATCACTTATAGAGGGAATATAAAAACCGCTACCCTTGAACTGAATTACAAATCAGAGCAGGGTAACACGTTTAGAAAACACACTATGGCTGCTTAACGGGAAAGGTGAGGTGGGGTGATGCATAAAACAAGGGTTTCAAATTAGCTCAGATACCGTTCCATAAACCCAATAGGTAATAGACAAGACCTACTCCTTGCTCAGTGAATTGGACTCAACAGCCCCTATTCACCGCCCAAGAATATATCTGACTAGTAAGAATCTTAAAACCTATGCATTGATATCTCTCTGTAAGTGAGTCAAGTGGGTGTAAAGCGGCAAAAACACAGCAGTGAAAAGCAGGTAAACCCCATTATAAAAATCAATTACTTTTAAAAACCCGTGAAACAAAGACAGTGAAAGAGAGAGAAATTCTTACAAAATTCTTTCAGGGGCTGTGATGCCACCTGGATTGACCATATCTAGACCCACAGTTGATTGAGACATAAGGGTGGACACTCTTGGGGCTGAGAGGTTTGGTGAGGTTGGGTGAGCAAACGCAGACCCTTTAAAGTAATACTGCGTGGTACCCATCCCATGGGTCCCAAATCTCCAGGTTCAAGGGCATCTTCCTACATCGAAAGCATGCATGAGAAACCCAGAAGATGGTACACCGTGTGATCCGGAAAGGTTTTCAAAACGCACCTCATTTCTCATCTCCTTGTGCTCGGGTTTGCCATTCCAGCCGCTTTACTAGCAATCTCCCTCCTTGGAGAATCAGCACCTTTAACCTCCTGTTCCGTACAGGTTGCAATTTGTCCTGAGGATGAACGGGAAGAGGGGGAACCAATGAGAGACTAGCTCTAGGTGTTGGGACAGGCACAGGTCACTCTATTTTCCCATCAGGAAGAAGAATTAACCACAGGCTCAGCCTGCCGCCCGGGACCAGAATAGGGCCTGAAGCAATCCTGCGCTTTTGCGGCCAGCTCCCAAGAAAGCGAGTTGAAAAATGGAGCTCAGGGGCACTGCAATTCACAAACCTGCAGACTTATAAATGATGACTCTCGTCCACAAATATATTGAGGGAAGGCAACGAAGAGGATTGGAAAGCAAGGCAGAATTGCAGGAAACAGATTTCAGGAGGGAGATTCGAATCGCCTTTAAAGCACAGGAAAAGCGGCAAAACCTCGACAATGATGCCCTTGGCCAAAAAGGGCGTATGCGTTTTTTCCTGAATATATTCAGGAAAAAACGCATACGCCCTTTTTGGCCAACCAAGCAACCTGGAAAGGCAAATCAGCGCTACAAAGAAGTCTCGCTTCCCATCGGTCAAAAGGGCCATGCTGAATAAAGTGTCAAAACCAGAAATGCAAAACAGGCCATGGAGAAACGGGAGCCTGGCTACGCTGATGGGCGGGATGTAAATTGCCAACAGCCACTCTGGAGAAGTGCACGGTGTGTCCTGAAACATCGAAAAAAATCAGCCTAGGGAGCATAGGGCACTTCCACTCATGGGCGTATAAATTGGGAAAACTAAAAATCAGCAAGACACAGGCACCCCAAAGTTTAGGGCTGCTCTGTTGACAAGAACCTCCACTTCGTTACACCTTAAATATCCCAGGAAAGAGAAAAATGGATAAAGAAGTTGTGGTCCTTATGTACAATGGAATATCACTCAGCCATGAAATCAACGTCATAAGGCTAGTAGCAGCAAGATGAGTGGATTTAGGTAGGACGATTCTAAGTGAAATAAGTCACACAGAAAAAGATACTTATCATAAGATATCACTTATAGAGGGAATATAAAAACCGCTACCCTTGAACTGAATTACAAATCAGAGCAGGGTAACACGTTTAGAAAACACACTATGGCTGCTTAACGGGAAAGGTGAGGTGGGGTGATGCATAAAACAAGGGTTTCAAATTAGCTCAGATACCGTTCCATAAACCCAATAGGTAATAGACAAGACCTCCTCCTTGCTCAGTGAATTGGACTCAACACCCCCTATTCACCGCCCAAGAATATATCTGACTAGTAAGAATCTTAAAACCTATGCATTGATATCTCTCTGTAAGTGAGTCAAGTGGGTGTAAAGTGGCAAAAACACAGCAGTGAAAAGCAGGTAAACCCCATTATAAAAATCAATTACTTTTAAAAACCCGTGAAACAAAGACAGTGAAAGAGAGAGAAATTCTTACAAAATTCGTTCAGGGGCTGTGATGCCACCTGGATTGACCATATGTAGACCCACAGTTGATTGAGACATAAGGGTGGACACTCTTGGGGCTGAGAGGTTTGGTGAGGTTGGGTGAGCAAACGCAGACCCTTTAAAGTAATACTGCGTGGTACCCATCCCATGGGTCCCAAATCTCCAGGTTCAAGGGCATCTTCCTACATCGAAAGCATGCATGAGAAACCCAGAAGATGGTACACCGTGTGATCCGGAAAGGTTTTCAAAACGCACCTCATTTCTCATCTCCTTGTGCTCGGGTTTGCCATTCCAGCCGCTTTACTAGCAATCTCCCTCCTTGGAGAATCAGCACCTTTAACCTCCTGTTCCGTACAGGTTGCAATTTGTCCTGAGGATGAACGGGAAGAGGGGGAACCAATGAGAGACTAGCTCTAGGTGTTGGGACAGGCACAGGTCACTCTATTTTCCCATCAGGAAGAAGAATTAACCACAGGCTCAGCCTGCCGCCCGGGACCAGAATAGGGCCTGAAGCAATCCTGCGCTTTTGCGGCCAGCTCCCAAGAAAGCGAGTTGAAAAATGGAGCTCAGGGGCACTGCAATTCACAAACCTGCAGACTTATAAATGATGACTCTCGTCCACAAATATATTGAGGGAAGGCAACGAAGAGGATTGGAAAGCAAGGCAGAATTGCAGGAAACAGATTTCAGGAGGGAGATTCGAATCGCCTTTAAAGCACAGGAAAAGCGGCAAAACCTCGACAATGATGCCCTTGGCCAAAAAGGGCGTATGCGTTTATTCCTGAATATATTCAGGAAAAAACGCATACGCCCTTTTTGGCCAACCAAGCAACCTGGAAAGGCAAATCAGCGCTACAAAGAAGTCTCGCTTCCCATCGGTCAAAAGGGCCATGCTGAATAAAGTGTCAAAACCAGAAATGCAAAACAGGCCATGGAGAAACGGGAGCCTGGCTACGCTGATGGGCGGGATGTAAATTGCCAACAGCCACTCTGGAGAAGTGCACGGTGTGTCCTGAAACATCGAAAAAAATCAGCCTAGGGAGCATAGGGCACTTCCACTCATGGGCGTATAAATTGGGAAAACTAAAAATCAGCAAGACACAGGCACCCCAAAGTTTAGGGCTGCTCTGTTGACAAGAACCTCCACTTCGTTACACCTTAAATATCCCAGGAAAGAGAAAAATGGATAAAGAAGTTGTGGTCCTTATGTACAATGGAATATCACTCAGCCATGAAATCAACGTCATAAGGCTAGTAGCAGCAAGATGAGTGGATTTAGGTAGGACGATTCTAAGTGAAATAAGTCACACAGAAAAAGATACTTATCATAAGATATCACTTATAGAGGGAATATAAAAACCGCTACCCTTGAACTGAATTACAAATCAGAGCAGGGTAACACGTTTAGAAAACACACTATGGCTGCTTAACGGGAAAGGTGAGGTGGGGTGATGCATAAAACAAGGGTTTCAAATTAGCTCAGATACCGTTCCATAAACCCAATAGGTAATAGACAAGACCTACTCCTTGCTCAGTGAATTGGACTCAACACCCCCTATTCACCGCCCAAGAATATATCTGACTAGTAAGAATCTTAAAACCTATGCATTGATATCTCTCTGTAAGTGAGTCAAGTGGGTGTAAAGCGGCAAAAACACAGCAGTGAAAAGCAGGTAAACCCCATTATAAAAATCAATTACTTTTAAAAACCCGTGAAACAAAGACAGTGAAAGAGAGAGAAATTCTTACAAAATTCGTTCAGGGGCTGTGATGCCACCTGGATTGACCATATCTAGACCCACAGTTGATTGAGACATAAGGGTGGACACTCTTGGGGCTGAGAGGTTTGGTGAGGTTGGGTGAGCAAACGCAGACCCTTTAAAGTAATACTGCGTGGTACCCATCCCATGGGTCCCAAATCTCCAGGTTCAAGGGCATCTTCCTACATCGAAAGCATGCATGAGAAACCCAGAAGATGGTACACCGTGTGACCTGGAAAGGTTTTCAAAACGCACCTCATTTCTCATCTCCTTGTGCTCGGGTTTGCCATTCCAGCCGCTTTACTAGCAATCTCCCTCCTTGGAGAATCAGCACCTTTAACCTCCTGTTCCGTACAGGTTGCAATTTGTCCTGAGGATGAACGGGAAGAGGGGGAACCAATGAGAGACTAGCTCTAGGTGTTGGGACAGGCACAGGTCACTCTATTTTCCCATCAGGAAGAAGAATTAACCACAGGCTCAGCCTGCCGCCCGGGACCAGAATAGGGCCTGAAGCAATCCTGCGCTTTTGCGGCCAGCTCCCAAGAAAGCGAGTTGAAAAATGGAGCTCAGGGGCACTGCAATTCACAAACCTGCAGACTTATAAATGATGACTCTCGTCCACAAATATATTGAGGGAAGGCAACGAAGAGGATTGGAAAGCAAGGCAGAATTGCAGGAAACAGATTTCAGGAGGGAGATTCGAATCGCCTTTAAAGCACAGGAAAAGCGGCAAAACCTCGACAATGATGCCCTTGGCCAAAAAGGGCGTATGCGTTTTTTCCTGAATATATTCAGGAAAAAACGCATACGCCCTTTTTGGCCAACCAAGCAACCTGGAAAGGCAAATCAGCGCTACAAAGAAGTCTCGCTTCCCATCGGTCAAAAGGGCCATGCTGAATAAAGTGTCAAAGCCAGAAATGCAAAACAGGCCATGGAGAAACGGGAGCCTGGCTACGATGATGGGCGGGATGTAAATTGCCAACAGCCACTCTGGAGAAGTGCACGGTGTGTCCTGAAACATCGAAAAAACTCAGCTTAGGGAGCATAGGTCACTTCCACTCATGGGCGTATAAATTGGGAAAACTAAAAATCAGCAAGATACAGGCACCCCAAAGTTTAGGGCTGCTCTGTTGACAAGAACCTCCACTTCGTTACACCTTAAATATCCCAGGAAAGAGAAAAATGGATAAAGAAGTTGTGGTCCTTATGTACAATGGAATATCACTCAGCCATGAAATCAACGTCATAAGGCTAGTAGCAGCAAGATGAGTGGATTTAGGTAGGACGATTCTAAGTGAAATAAGTCACACAGAAAAAGATACTTATCATAAGATATCACTTATAGAGGGAATATAAAAACCGCTACCCTTGAACTGAATTACAAATCAGAGCAGGGTAACACGTTTAGAAAACACACTATGGCTGCTTAACGGGAAAGGTGAGGTGGGGTGATGCATAAAACAAGGGTTTCAAATTAGCTCAGATACCGTTCCATAAACCCAATAGGTAATAGACAAGACCTACTCCTTGCTCAGTGAATTGGACTCAACACCCCCTATTCACCGCCCAAGAATATATCTGACTAGTAAGAATCTTAAAACCTATGCATTGATATCTCTCTGTAAGTGAGTCAAGTGGGTGTAAAGCGGCAAAAACACAGCAGTGAAAAGCAGGTAAACCCCATTATAAAAATCAATTACTTTTAAAAACCCGTGAAACAAAGACAGTGAAAGAGAGAGAAATTCTTACAAAATTCGTTCAGGGGCTGTGATGCCACCTGGATTGACCATATCTAGACCCACAGTTGATTGAGACATAAGGGTGGACACTCTTGGGGCTGAGAGGTTTGGTGAGGTTGGGTGAGCAAACTCAGACCCTTTAAAGTAATACTGCGTGGTACCCATCCCATGGGTCCCAAATCTCCAGGTTCAAGGGCATCTTCCTACATCGAAAGCATGCATGAGAAACCCAGAAGATGGTACACCGTGTGATCCGGAAAGGTTTTCAAAACGCACCTCATTTCTCATCTCCTTGTGCTCGGGTTTGCCATTCCAGCCGCTTTACTAGCAATCTCCCTCCTTGGAGAATCAGCACCTTTAACCTCCTGTTCCGTACAGGTTGCAATTTGTCCTGAGGATGAACGGGAAGAGGGGGAACCAATGAGAGACTAGCTCTAGGTGTTGGGACAGGCACAGGTCACTCTATTTTCCCATCAGGAAGAAGAATTAACCACAGGCTCAGCCTGCCGCCCGGGACCAGAATAGGGCCTGAAGCAATCCTGCGCTTTTGCGGCCAGCTCCCAAGAAAGCGAGTTGAAAAATGGAGCTCAGGGGCACTGCAATTCACAAACCTGCAGACTTATAAATGATGACTCTCGTCCACAAATATATTGAGGGAAGGCAACGAAGAGGATTGGAAAGCAAGGCAGAATTGCAGGAAACAGATTTCAGGAGGGAGATTCGAATCGCCTTTAAAGCACAGGAAAAGCGGCAAAACCTCGACAATGATGCCCTTGGCCAAAAAGGGCGTATGCGTTTTTTCCTGAATATATTCAGGAAAAAACGCATACGCCCTTTTTGGCCAACCAAGCAACCTGGAAAGGCAAATCAGCGCTACAAAGAAGTCTCGCTTCCCATCGGTCAAAAGGGCCATGCTGAATAAAGTGTCAAAACCAGAAACGCAAAACAGGCCATGGAGAAACGGGAGCCTGGCTACGCTGATGGGCGGGATGTAAATTGCCAACAGCCACTCTGGAGAAGTGCACGGTGTGTCCTGAAACATCGAAAAAAATCAGCCTAGGGAGCATAGGGCACTTCCACTCATGGGCGTACAAATTGGGAAAACTAAAAATCAGCAAGACACAGGCACCCCAAAGTTTAGGGCTGCTCTGTTGACAAGAACCTCCACTTCGTTACACCTTAAATATCCCAGGAAAGAGAAAAATGGAAAAAGAAGTTGTGGTCCTTATGTACAATGGAATATCACTCAGCCATGAAATCAACGTCATAAGGCTAGTAGCAGCAAGATGAGTGGATTTAGGTAGGACGATTCTAAGTGAAATAAGTCACACAGAAAAAGATACTTATCATAAGATATCACTTATAGAGGGAATATAAAAACCGCTACCCTTGAACTGAATTACAAATCAGAGCTGGGTAACACGTTTAGAAAACACACTATGGCTGCTTAACGGGAAAGGTGAGGTGGGGTGATGCATAAAACAAGGGTTTCAAATTAGCTCAGATACCGTTCCATAAACCCAATAGGTAATAGACAAGACCTACTCCTTGCTCAGTGAATTGGACTCAACACCCCCTATTCACCGCCCAAGAATATATCTGACTAGTAAGAATCTTAAAACCTATGCATTGATATCTCTCTGTAAGTGAGTCAAGTGGGTGTAAAGCGGCAAAAACACAGCAGTGAAAAGCAGGTAAACCCCATTATAAAAATCAATTACTTTTAAAAACCCGTGAAACAAAGACAGTGAAAGAGAGAGAAATTCTTACAAAATTCGTTCAGGGGCTGTGATGCCACCTGGATTGACCATATCTAGACCCACAGTTGATTGAGACATAAGGGTGGACACTCTTGGGGCTGAGAGGTTTGGTGAGGTTGGGTGAGCAAACGCAGACCCTTTAAAGTAATACTGCGTGGTACCCATCCCATGGGTCCCAAATCTCCAGGTTCAAGGGCATCTTCCTACATCGAAAGCATGCATGAGAAACCCAGAAGATGGTACACCGTGTGATCCGGAAAGGTTTTCAAAACGCACCTCATTTCTCATCTCCTTGTGCTCGGGTTTGCCATTCCAGCCGCTTTACTAGCAATCTCCCTCCTTGGAGAATCAGCACCTTTAACCTCCTGTTCCGTACAGGTTGCAATTTGTCCTGAGGATGAACGGGAAGAGGGGGAACCAATGAGAGACTAGCTCTAGGTGTTGGGACAGGCACAGGTCACTCTATTTTCCCATCAGGAAGAAGAATTAACCACAGGCTCAGCCTGCCGCCCGGGACCAGAATAGGGCCTGAAGCAATCCTGCGCTTTTGCGGCCAGCTCCCAAGAAAGCGAGTTGAAAAATGGAGCTCAGGGGCACTGCAATTCACAAACCTGCAGACTTATAAATGATGACTCTCGTCCACAAATATATTGAGGGAAGGCAACGAAGAGGATTGGAAAGCAAGGCAGAATTGCAAGAAACAGATTTCAGGAGGGAGATTCGAATCGCCTTTAAAGCACAGGAAAAGCGGCAAAACCTCGACAATGATGCCCTTGGCCAAAAAGGGCGTATGCGTTTTTTCCTGAATATATTCAGGAAAAAACGCATACGCCCTTTTTGGCCAACCAAGCAACCTGGAAAGGCAAATCAGCGCTACAAAGAAGTCTCGCTTCCCATCGGTCAAAAGGGCCATGCTGAATAAAGTGTCAAAACCAGAAATGCAAAACAGGCCATGGAGAAACGGGAGCCTGGCTACGATGATGGGCGGGATGTAAATTGCCAACAGCCACTCTGGAGAAGTGCACGGTGTGTCCTGAAACATCGAAAAAACTCAGCTTAGGGAGCATAGGTCACTTCCACTCATGGGCGTATAAATTGGGAAAACTAAAAATCAGCAAGATACAGGCACCCCAAAGTTTAGGGCTGCTCTGTTGACAAGAACCTCCACTTCGTTACACCTTAAATATCCCAGGAAAGAGAAAAATGGATAAAGAAGTTGTGGTCCTTATGTACAATGGAATATCACTCAGCCATGAAATCAACGTCATAAGGCTAGTAGCAGCAAGATGAGTGGATTTAGGTAGGACGATTCTAAGTGAAATAAGTCACACAGAAAAAGATACTTATCATAAGATATCACTTATAGAGGGAATATAAAAACCGCTACCCTTGAACTGAATTACAAATCAGAGCAGGGTAACACGTTTAGAAAACACACTATGGCTGCTTAACGGGAAAGGTGAGGTGGGGTGATGCATAAAACAAGGGTTTCAAATTAGCTCAGATACCGTTCCATAAACCCAATAGGTAATAGACAAGACCTACTCCTTGCTCAGTGAATTGGACTCAACAACCCCTATTCACCGCCCAAGAATATATCTGACTAGTAAGAATCTTAAAACCTATGCATTGATATCTCTCTGTAAGTGAGTCAAGTGGGTGTAAAGCGGCAAAAACACAGCAGTGAAAAGCAGGTAAACCCCATTATAAAAATCAATTACTTTTAAAAACCCGTGAAACAAAGACAGTGAAAGAGAGAGAAATTCTTACAAAATTCGTTCAGGGGCTGTGATGCCACCTGGATTGACCATATCTAGACCCACAGTTGATTGAGACATAAGGGTGGACACTCTTGGGGCTGAGAGGTTTGGTGAGGTTGGGTGAGCAAACGCAGACCCTTTAAAGTAATACTGCGTGGTACCCATCCCATGGGTCCCAAATCTCCAGGTTCAAGGGCATCTTCCTACATCGAAAGCATGCATGAGAAACCCAGAAGATGGTACACCGTGTGATCCGGAAAGGTTTTCAAAACGCACCTCATTTCTCATCTCCTTGTGCTCGGGTTTGCCATTCCAGCCGCTTTACTAGCAATCTCCCTCCTTGGAGAATCAGCACCTTTAACCTCCTGTTCCGTACAGGTTGCAATTTGTCCTGAGGATGAACGGGAAGAGGGGGAACCAATGAGAGACTAGCTCTAGGTGTTGGGACAGGCACAGGTCACTCTATTTTCCCATCAGGAAGAAGAATTAACCACAGGCTCAGCCTGCCGCCCGGGACCAGAATAGGGCCTGAAGCAATCCTGCGCTTTTGCGGCCAGCTCCCAAGAAAGCGAGTTGAAAAATGGAGCTCAGGGGCACTGCAATTCACAAACCTGCAGACTTATAAATGATGACTCTCGTCCACAAATATATTGAGGGAAGGCAACGAAGAGGATTGGAAAGCAAGGCAGAATTGCAGGAAACAGATTTCAGGAGGGAGATTCGAATCGCCTTTAAAGCACAGGAAAAGCGGCAAAACCTCGACAATGATGCCCTTGGCCAAAAAGGGCGTATGCGTTTTTTCCTGAATATATTCAGGAAAAAACGCATACGCCCTTTTTGGCCAACCAAGCAACCTGGAAAGGCAAATCAGCGCTACAAAGAAGTCTCGCTTCCCATCGGTCAAAAGGGCCATGCTGAATAAAGTGTCAAAACCAGAAATGCAAAACAGGCCATGGAGAAACGGGAGCCTGGCTACGCTGATGGGCGGGATGTAAATTGCCAACAGCCACTCTGGAGAAGTGCACGGTGTGTCCTGAAACATCGAAAAAAATCAGCCTAGGGAGCATAGGGCACTTCCACTCATGGGCGTATAAATTGGGAAAACTAAAAATCAGCAAGACACAGGCACCCCAAAGTTTAGGGCTGCTCTGTTGACAAGAACCTCCACTTCGTTACACCTTAAATATCCCAGGAAAGAGAAAAATGGATAAAGAAGTTGTGGTCCTTATGTACAATGGAATATCACTCAGCCATGAAATCAACGTCATAAGGCTAGTAGCAGCAAGATGAGTGGATTTAGGTAGGACGATTCTAAGTGAAATAAGTCACACAGAAAAAGATACTTATCATAAGATATCACTTATAGAGGGAATATAAAAACCGCTACCCTTGAACTGAATTACAAATCAGAGCAGGGTAACACGTTTAGAAAACACACTATGGCTGCTTAACGGGAAAGGTGAGGTGGGGTGATGCATAAAACAAGGGTTTCAAATTAGCTCAGATACCGTTCCATAAACCCAATAGGTAATAGACAAGACCTACTCCTTGCTCAGTGAATTGGACTCAACAGCCCCTATTCACCGCCGAAGAATATATCTGACTAGTAAGAATCTTAAAACCTATGCATTGATATCTCTCTGTAAGTGAGTCAAGTGGGTGTAAAGCGGCAAAAACACAGCAGTGAAAAGCAGGTAAACCCCATTATAAAAATCAATTACTTTTAAAAACCCGTGAAACAAAGACAGTGAAAGAGAGAGAAATTCTTACAAAATTCTTTCAGGGGCTGTGATGCCACCTGGATTGACCATATCTAGACCCACAGTTGATTGAGACATAAGGGTGGACACTCTTGGGGCTGAGAGGTTTGGTGAGGTTGGGTGAGCAAACGCAGACCCTTTAAAGTAATACTGCGTGGTACCCATCCCATGGGTCCCAAATCTCCAGGTTCAAGGGCATCTTCCTACATCGAAAGCATGCATGAGAAACCCAGAAGATGGTACACCGTGTGATCCGGAAAGGTTTTCAAAACGCACCTCATTTCTCATCTCCTTGTGCTCGGGTTTGCCATTCCAGCCGCTTTACTAGCAATCTCCCTCCTTGGAGAATCAGCACCTTTAACCTCCTGTTCCGTACAGGTTGCAATTTGTCCTGAGGATGAACGGGAAGAGGGGGAACCAATGAGAGACTAGCTCTAGGTGTTGGGACAGGCACAGGTCACTCTATTTTCCCATCAGGAAGAAGAATTAACCACAGGCTCAGCCTGCCGCCCGGGACCAGAATAGGGCCTGAAGCAATCCTGCGCTTTTGCGGCCAGCTCCCAAGAAAGCGAGTTGAAAAATGGAGCTCAGGGGCACTGCAATTCACAAACCTGCAGACTTATAAATGATGACTCTCGTCCACAAATATATTGAGGGAAGGCAACGAAGAGGATTGGAAAGCAAGGCAGAATTGCAGGAAACAGATTTCAGGAGGGAGATTCGAATCGCCTTTAAAGCACAGGAAAAGCGGCAAAACCTCGACAATGATGCCCTTGGCCAAAAAGGGCGTATGCGTTTTTTCCTGAATATATTCAGGAAAAAACGCATACGCCCTTTTTGGCCAACCAAGCAACCTGGAAAGGCAAATCAGCGCTACAAAGAAGTCTCGCTTCCCATCGGTCAAAAGGGCCATGCTGAATAAAGTGTCAAAACCAGAAATGCAAAACAGGCCATGGAGAAACGGGAGCCTGGCTACGCTGATGGGCGGGATGTAAATTGCCAACAGCCACTCTGGAGAAGTGCACGGTGTGTCCTGAAACATCGAAAAAAATCAGCCTAGGGAGCATAGGGCACTTCCACTCATGGGCGTATAAATTGGGAAAACTAAAAATCAGCAAGACACAGGCACCCCAAAGTTTAGGGCTGCTCTGTTGACAAGAACCTCCACCTCGTTACACCTTAAATATCCCAGGAAAGAGAAAAATGGATAAAGAAGTTGTGGTCCTTATGTACAATGGAATATCACTCAGCCATGAAATCAACGTCATAAGGCTAGTAGCAGCAAGATGAGTGGATTTAGGTAGGACGATTCTAAGTGAAATAAGTCACACAGAAAAAGATACTTATCATAAGATATCACTTATAGAGGGAATATAAAAACCGCTACCCTTGAACTGAATTACAAATCAGAGCAGGGTAACACGTTTAGAAAACACACTATGGCTGCTTAACGGGAAAGGTGAGGTGGGGTGATGCATAAAACAAGGGTTTCAAATTAGCTCAGATACCGTTCCATAAACCCAATAGGTAATAGACAAGACCTACTCCTTGCTCAGTGAATTGGACTCAACACCCCCTATTCACCGCCCAAGAATATATCTGACTAGTAAGAATCTTAAAACCTATGCATTGATATCTCTCTGTAAGTGAGTCAAGTGGGTGTAAAGTGGCAAAAACACAGCAGTGAAAAGCAGGTAAACCCCATTATAAAAATCAATTACTTTTAAAAACCCGTGAAACAAAGACAGTGAAAGAGAGAGAAATTCTTACAAAATTCGTTCAGGGGCTGTGATGCCACCTGGATTGACCATATGTAGACCCACAGTTGATTGAGACATAAGGGTGGACACTCTTGGGGCTGAGAGGTTTGGTGAGGTTGGGTGAGCAAACGCAGACCCTTTAAAGTAATACTGCGTGGTACCCATCCCATGGGTCCCAAATCTCCAGGTTCAAGGGCATCTTCCTACATCGAAAGCATGCATGAGAAACCCAGAAGATGGTACACCGTGTGATCCGGAAAGGTTTTCAAAACGCACCTCATTTCTCATCTCCTTGTGCTCGGGTTTGCCATTCCAGCCGCTTTACTAGCAATCTCCCTCCTTGGAGAATCAGCACCTTTAACCTCCTGTTCCGTACAGGTTGCAATTTGTCCTGAGGATGAACGGGAAGAGGGGGAACCAATGAGAGACTAGCTCTAGGTGTTGGGACAGGCACAGGTCACTCTATTTTCCCATCAGGAAGAAGAATTAACCACAGGCTCAGCCTGCCGCCCGGGACCAGAATAGGGCCTGAAGCAATCCTGCGCTTTTGCGGCCAGCTCCCAAGAAAGCGAGTTGAAAAATGGAGCTCAGGGGCACTGCAATTCACAAACCTGCAGACTTATAAATGATGACTCTCGTCCACAAATATATTGAGGGAAGGCAACGAAGAGGATTGGAAAGCAAGGCAGAATTGCAGGAAACAGATTTCAGGAGGGAGATTCGAATCGCCTTTAAAGCACAGGAAAAGCGGCAAAACCTCGACAATGATGCCCTTGGCCAAAAAGGGCGTATGCGTTTATTCCTGAATATATTCAGGAAAAAACGCATACGCCCTTTTTGGCCAACCAAGCAACCTGGAAAGGCAAATCAGCGCTACAAAGAAGTCTCGCTTCCCATCGGTCAAAAGGGCCATGCTGAATAAAGTGTCAAAACCAGAAATGCAAAACAGGCCATGGAGAAACGGGAGCCTGGCTACGCTGATGGGCGGGATGTAAATTGCCAACAGCCACTCTGGAGAAGTGCACGGTGTGTCCTGAAACATCGAAAAAAATCAGCCTAGGGAGCATAGGGCACTTCCACTCATGGGCGTATAAATTGGGAAAACTAAAAATCAGCAAGACACAGGCACCCCAAAGTTTAGGGCTGCTCTGTTGACAAGAACCTCCACTTCGTTACACCTTAAATATCCCAGGAAAGAGAAAAATGGATAAAGAAGTTGTGGTCCTTATGTACAATGGAATATCACTCAGCCATGAAATCAACGTCATAAGGCTAGTAGCAGCAAGATGAGTGGATTTAGGTAGGACGATTCTAAGTGAAATAAGTCACACAGAAAAAGATACTTATCATAAGATATCACTTATAGAGGGAATATAAAAACCGCTACCCTTGAACTGAATTACAAATCAGAGCAGGGTAACACGTTTAGAAAACACACTATGGCTGCTTAACGGGAAAGGTGAGGTGGGGTGATGCATAAAACAAGGGTTTCAAATTAGCTCAGATACCGTTCCATAAACCCAATAGGTAATAGACAAGACCTACTCCTTGCTCAGTGAATTGGACTCAACACCCCCTATTCACCGCCCAAGAATATATCTGACTAGTAAGAATCTTAAAACCTATGCATTGATATCTCTCTGTAAGTGAGTCAAGTGGGTGTAAAGCGGCAAAAACACAGCAGTGAAAAGCAGGTAAACCCCATTATAAAAATCAATTACTTTTAAAAACCCGTGAAACAAAGACAGTGAAAGAGAGAGAAATTCTTACAAAATTCGTTCAGGGGCTGTGATGCCACCTGGATTGACCATATCTAGACCCACAGTTGATTGAGACATAAGGGTGGACACTCTTGGGGCTGAGAGGTTTGGTGAGGTTGGGTGAGCAAACGCAGACCCTTTAAAGTAATACTGCGTGGTACCCATCCCATGGGTCCCAAATCTCCAGGTTCAAGGGCATCTTCCTACATCGAAAGCATGCATGAGAAACCCAGAAGATGGTACACCGTGTGATCCGGAAAGGTTTTCAAAACGCACCTCATTTCTCATCTCCTTGTGCTCGGGTTTGCCATTCCAGCCGCTTTACTAGCAATCTCCCTCCTTGGAGAATCAGCACCTTTAACCTCCTGTTCCGTACAGGTTGCAATTTGTCCTGAGGATGAACGGGAAGAGGGGGAACCAATGAGAGACTAGCTCTAGGTGTTGGGACAGGCACAGGTCACTCTATTTTCCCATCAGGAAGAAGAATTAACCACAGGCTCAGCCTGCCGCCCGGGACCAGAATAGGGCCTGAAGCAATCCTGCGCTTTTGCGGCCAGCTCCCAAGAAAGCGAGTTGAAAAATGGAGCTCAGGGGCACTGCAATTCACAAACCTGCAGACTTATAAATGATGACTCTCGTCCACAAATATATTGAGGGAAGGCAACGAAGAGGATTGGAAAGCAAGGCAGAATTGCAGGAAACAGATTTCAGGAGGGAGATTCGAATCGCCTTTAAAGCACAGGAAAAGCGGCAAAACCTCGACAATGATGCCCTTGGCCAAAAAGGGCGTATGCGTTTTTTCCTGAATATATTCAGGAAAAAACGCATACGCCCTTTTTGGCCAACCAAGCAACCTGGAAAGGCAAATCAGCGCTACAAAGAAGTCTCGCTTCCCATCGGTCAAAAGGGCCATGCTGAATAAAGTGTCAAAGCCAGAAATGCAAAACAGGCCATGGAGAAACGGGAGCCTGGCTACGATGATGGGCGGGATGTAAATTGCCAACAGCCACTCTGGAGAAGTGCACGGTGTGTCCTGAAACATCGAAAAAACTCAGCTTAGTGAGCATAGGTCACTTCCACTCATGGGCGTATAAATTGGGAAAACTAAAAATCAGCAAGATACAGGCACCCCAAAGTTTAGGGCTGCTCTGTTGACAAGAACCTCCACTTCGTTACACCTTAAATATCCCAGGAAAGAGAAAAATGGATAAAGAAGTTGTGGTCCTTATGTACAATGGAATATCACTCAGCCATGAAATCAACGTCATAAGGCTAGTAGCAGCAAGATGAGTGGATTTAGGTAGGACGATTCTAAGTGAAATAAGTCACACAGAAAAAGATACTTATCATAAGATATCACTTATAGAGGGAATATAAAAACCGCTACCCTTGAACTGAATTACAAATCAGAGCAGGGTAACACGTTTAGAAAACACACTATGGCTGCTTAACGGGAAAGGTGAGGTGGGGTGATGCATAAAACAAGGGTTTCAAATTAGCTCAGATACCGTTCCATAAACCCAATAGGTAATAGACAAGACCTACTCCTTGCTCAGTGAATTGGACTCAACACCCCCTATTCACCGCCCAAGAATATATCTGACTAGTAAGAATCTTAAAACCTATGCATTGATATCTCTCTGTAAGTGAGTCAAGTGGGTGTAAAGCGGCAAAAACACAGCAGTGAAAAGCAGGTAAACCCCATTATAAAAATCAATTACTTTTAAAAACCCGTGAAACAAAGACAGTGAAAGAGAGAGAAATTCTTACAAAATTCGTTCAGGGGCTGTGATGCCACCTGGATTGACCATATCTAGACCCACAGTTGATTGAGACATAAGGGTGGACACTCTTGGGGCTGAGAGGTTTGGTGAGGTTGGGTGAGCAAACGCAGACCCTTTAAAGTAATACTGCGTGGTACCCATCCCATGGGTCCCAAATCTCCAGGTTCAAGGGCATCTTCCTACATCGAAAGCATGCATGAGAAACCCAGAAGATGGTACACCGTGTGATCCGGAAAGGTTTTCAAAACGCACCTCATTTCTCATCTCCTTGTGCTCGGGTTTGCCATTCCAGCCGCTTTACTAGCAATCTCCCTCCTTGGAGAATCAGCACCTTTAACCTCCTGTTCCGTACAGGTTGCAATTTGTCCTGAGGATGAACGGGAAGAGGGGGAACCAATGAGAGACTAGCTCTAGGTGTTGGGACAGGCACAGGTCACTCTATTTTCCCATCAGGAAGAAGAATTAACCACAGGCTCAGCCTGCCGCCCGGGACCAGAATAGGGCCTGAAGCAATCCTGCGCTTTTGCGGCCAGCTCCCAAGAAAGCGAGTTGAAAAATGGAGCTCAGGGGCACTGCAATTCACAAACCTGCAGACTTATAAATGATGACTCTCGTCCACAAATATATTGAGGGAAGGCAACGAAGAGGATTGGAAAGCAAGGCAGAATTGCAGGAAACAGATTTCAGGAGGGAGATTCGAATCGCCTTTAAAGCACAGGAAAAGCGGCAAAACCTCGACAATGATGCCCTTGGCCAAAAAGGGCGTATGCGTTTTTTCCTGAATATATTCAGGAAAAAACGCATACGCCCTTTTTGGCCAACCAAGCAACCTGGAAAGGCAAATCAGCGCTACAAAGAAGTCTCGCTTCCCATCGGTCAAAAGGGCCATGCTGAATAAAGTGTCAAAACCAGAAATGCAAAACAGGCCATGGAGAAACGGGAGCCTGGCTACGATGATGGGCGGGATGTAAATTGCCAACAGCCACTCTGGAGAAGTGCACGGTGTGTCCTGAAACATCGAAAAAACTCAGCTTAGGGAGCATAGGTCACTTCCACTCATGGGCGTATAAATTGGGAAAACTAAAAATCAGCAAGATACAGGCACCCCAAAGTTTAGGGCTGCTCTGTTGACAAGAACCTCCACTTCGTTACACCTTAAATATCCCAGGAAAGAGAAAAATGGATAAAGAAGTTGTGGTCCTTATGTACAATGGAATATCACTCAGCCATGAAATCAACGTCATAAGGCTAGTAGCAGCAAGATGAGTGGAATTAGGTAGGACGATTCTAAGTGAAATAAGTCACACAGAAAAAGATACTTATCATAAGATATCACTTATAGAGGGAATATAAAAACCGCTACCCTTGAACTGAATTACAAATCAGAGCTGGGTAACACTTTTAGAAAACACACTATGGCTGCTTAACGGGAAAGGTGAGGTGGGGTGATGCATAAAACAAGGGTTTCAAATTAGCTCAGATACCGTTCCATAAACCCAATAGGTAATAGACAAGACCTACTCCTTGCTCAGTGAATTGGACTCAACACCCCCTATTCACCGCCCAAGAATATATCTGACTAGTAAGAATCTTAAAACCTATGCATTGATATCTCTCTGTAAGTGAGTCAAGTGGGTGTAAAGCGGCAAAAACACAGCAGTGAAAAGCAGGTAAACCCCATTATAAAAATCAATTACTTTTAAAAACCCGTGAAACAAAGACAGTGAAAGAGAGAGAAATTCTTACAAAATTCGTTCAGGGGCTGTGATGCCACCTGGATTGACCATATCTAGACCCACAGCTGACTGAGACACAAGGGTGGAAACTCTTGGGGCTGAGAGGTTTGGTGAGGTTGGGTGAGCAAACGCAGACCCTTTAAAGTAATACTGCATGGTACCCATCCCATGGGTCCCAAATCTCCAGGTTCAAGGGCATCTTCCTACATCGAAAGCATGCATGAGAAACCCAGAAGATGGTACACTGTGTGATCCGGAAAGGTTTTCAAAACGCACCTCATTTCTCATCTCCTTGTGCTCGGGTTTGCCATTCCAGCCACTTTACTAGCAATCTCCCTCCTTGGAGAATCAGCACCTTTAACCTCCTGTTCCGTACAGGTTGCAATTTGTCCTGAGGATGAAAGGGAAGAGGGGGAACCAATGAGAGACTAGCTCTAGGTGTTGGGACAGGCACAGGTCACTCTATTTTCCCATCAGGAAGAATATTTAACCACAGGCTCAGCCTGCCGCCCGGGACCAGAATAGGGCATGAAGCAATCCTGCGCTTTTGCGGCCAGCTCCCAAGAAAGCGAGTTGAAAAATGGAGCTCAGGGGCACTGCAATTCACAAACCTGCAGACTTATAAATGATGACTCTCGTCCACAAATATATTGAGGGAAGGCAACGAAGAGGATTGGAAAGCAAGGCAGAATTGCAGGAAACAGATTTCAGGAGGGAGATTCGAATCGCCTTTAAAGCACAGGAAAAGCGGCAAAACCTCGACAATGATGCCCTTGGCCAAAAAGGGCGTATGCGTTTTTTCCTGAATATATTCAGGAAAAAACGCATACGCCCTTTTTGGCCAACCAAGCAACCTGGAAAGGCAAATCAGCGCTACAAAGAAGTCTCGCTTCCCATCGGTCAAAAGGGCCATGCTGAATAAAGTGTCAAAACCAGAAATGCAAAACAGGCCATGGAGAAACGGGAGCCTGGCTACGCTGATGGGCGGGATGTAAATTGCCAACAGCCACTCTGGAGAAGTGCACGGTGTGTCCTGAAACATCGAAAAAAATCAGCCTAGGGAGCATAGGGCACTTCCACTCATGGGCGTATAAATTGGGAAAACTAAAAATCAGCAAGACACAGGCACCCCAAAGTTTAGGGCTGCTCTGTTGACAAGAACCTCCACTTCGTTACACCTTAAATATCCCAGGAAAGAGAAAAATGGATAAAGAAGTTGTGGTCCTTATGTACAATGGAATATCACTCAGCCATGAAATCAACGTCATAAGGCTAGTAGCAGCAAGATGAGTGGATTTAGGTAGGACGATTCTAAGTGAAATAAGTCACACAGAAAAAGATACTTATCATAAGATATCACTTATAGAGGGAATATAAAAACCGCTACCCTTGAACTGAATTACAAATCAGAGCAGGGTAACACGTTTAGAAAACACACTATGGCTGCTTAACGGGAAAGGTGAGGTGGGGTGATGCATAAAACAAGGGTTTCAAATTAGCTCAGATACCGTTCCATAAACCCAATAGGTAATAGACAAGACCTACTCCTTGCTCAGTGAATTGGACTCAACACCCCCTATTCACCGCCCAAGAATATATCTGACTAGTAAGAATCTTAAAACCTATGCATTGATATCTCTCTGTAAGTGAGTCAAGTGGGTGTAAAGCGGCAAAAACACAGCAGTGAAAAGCAGGTAAACCCCATTATAAAAATCAATTACTTTTAAAAACCCGTGAAACAAAGACAGTGAAAGAGAGAGAAATTCTTACAAAATTCGTTCAGGGGCTGTGATGCCACCTGGATTGACCATATCTAGACCCACAGTTGATTGAGACATAAGGGTGGACACTCTTGGGGCTGAGAGGTTTGGTGAGGTTGGGTGAGCAAACGCAGACCCTTTAAAGTAATACTGCGTGGTACCCATCCCATGGGTCCCAAATCTCCAGGTTCAAGGGCATCTTCCTACATCGAAAGCATGCATGAGAAACCCAGAAGATGGTACACCGTGTGATCCGGAAAGGTTTTCAAAACGCACCTCATTTCTCATCTCCTTGTGCTCGGGTTTGCCCTTCCAGCCGCTTTACTAGCAATCTCCCTCCTTGGAGAATCAGCACCTTTAACCTCCTGTTCCGTACAGGTTGCAATTTGTCCTGAGGATGAACGGGAAGAGGGGGAAACAATGAGAGACTAGCTCTAGGTGTTGGGACAGACACAGGTCACTCTATTTTCCCATCAGGAAGAATAATTAACCACAGGCTCAGCCTGCCGCCCGGGACCAGAATAGGGCCTGAAGCAATCCTGCGCTTTTGCGGCCAGCTCCCAAGAAAGCGAGTTGAAAAATGGAGCTCAGGGGCACTGCAATTCACAAACCTGCAGACTTATAAATGATGACTCTCGTCCACAAATATATTGAGGGAAGGCAACGAAGAGGATTGGAAAGCAAGGCAGAATTGCAGGAAACAGATTTCAGGAGGGAGATTCGAATCGCCTTTAAAGCACAGGAAAAGCGGCAAAACCTCGACAATGATGCCCTTGGCCAAAAAGGGCGTATGCGTTTTTTCCTGAATATATTCAGGAAAAACGCATACGCCCTTTTTGGCCAACCAAGCAACCTGGAAAGGCAAATCAGCGCTACAAAGAAGTCTCGCTTCCCATCGGTCAAAAGGGCCATGCTGAATAAAGTGTCAAAACCAGAAATGCAAAACAGGCCATGGAGAAACGGGAGCCTGGCTACGCTGATGGGCGGGATGTAAATTGCCAACAGCCACTCTGGAGAAGTGCACGGTGTGTCCTGAAACATCGAAAAAAATCAGCCTAGGGAGCATAGGGCACTTCCACTCATGGGCGTATAAATTGGGAAAACTAAAAATCAGCAAGACACAGGCACCCCAAAGTTTAGGGCTGCTCTGTTGACAAGAACCTCCACTTCGTTACACCTTAAATATCCCAGGAAAGAGAAAAATGGATAAAGAAGTTGTGGTCCTTATGTACAATGGAATATCACTCAGCCATGAAATCAACGTCATAAGGCTAGTAGCAGCAAGATGAGTGGATTTAGGTAGGACGATTCTAAGTGAAATAAGTCACACAGAAAAAGATACTTATCATAAGATATCACTTATAGAGGGAATATAAAAACCGCTACCCTTGAACTGAATTACAAATCAGAGCAGGGTAACACGTTTAGAAAACACACTATGGCTGCTTAACGGGAAAGGTGAGGTGGGGTGATGCATAAAACAAGGGTTTCAAATTAGCTCAGATACCGTTCCATAAACCCAATAGGTAATAGACAAGACCTACTCCTTGCTCAGTGAATTGGACTCAACAGCCCCTATTCACCGCCCAAGAATATATCTGACTAGTAAGAATCTTAAAACCTATGCATTGATATCTCTCTGTAAGTGAGTCAAGTGGGTGTAAAGCGGCAAAAACACAGCAGTGAAAAGCAGGTAAACCCCATTATAAAAATCAATTACTTTTAAAAACCCGTGAAACAAAGACAGTGAAAGAGAGAGAAATTCTTACAAAATTCTTTCAGGGGCTGTGATGCCACCTGGATTGACCATATCTAGACCCACAGTTGATTGAGACATAAGGGTGGACACTCTTGGGGCTGAGAGGTTTGGTGAGGTTGGGTGAGCAAACGCAGACCCTTTAAAGTAATACTGCGTGGTACCCATCCCATGGGTCCCAAATCTCCAGGTTCAAGGGCATCTTCCTACATCGAAAGCATGCATGAGAAACCCAGAAGATGGTACACCGTGTGATCCGGAAAGGTTTTCAAAACGCACCTCATTTCTCATCTCCTTGTGCTCGGGTTTGCCATTCCAGCCGCTTTACTAGCAATCTCCCTCCTTGGAGAATCAGCACCTTTAACCTCCTGTTCCGTACAGGTTGCAATTTGTCCTGAGGATGAACGGGAAGAGGGGGAACCAATGAGAGACTAGCTCTAGGTGTTGGGACAGGCACAGGTCACTCTATTTTCCCATCAGGAAGAATAATTAACCACAGGCTCAGCCTGCCGCCCGGGACCAGAATAGGGCCTGAAGCAATCCTGCGCTTTTGCGGCCAGCTCCCAAGAAAGCGAGTTGAAAAATGGAGCTCAGGGGCACTGCAATTCACAAACCTGCAGACTTATAAATGATGACTCTCGTCCACAAATATATTGAGGGAAGGCAACGAAGAGGATTGGAAAGCAAAGCAGAATTGCAGGAAACAGATTTCAGGAGGGAGATCCGAATCGCCTTTAAAGCACAGGAAAAGCGGCAAAACCTCGACAATGATGCCCTTGGCCAAAAAGGGCGTATGCGTTTTTTCCTGAATATATTCAGGAAAAAACGCATACGCCCTTTTTGGCCAACCAAGCAACCTGGAAAGGCAAATCAGCGCTACAAAGAACTCTCGCTTCCCATCGGTCAAAAGGGCCATGCTGAATAAAGTGTCAAAACCAGAAATGCAAAACAGGCCATGGAGAAACGGGAGACTGGCTACGCTGATGGGCGGGATGTAAATTGCCAACAGCCACTCTGGAGAAGTGCACGGTGTGTCCTGAAACATCGAAAAAACTCAGCTTAGGGAGCATAGGTCACTTCCACTCATGGGCGTATAAATTGGGAAAACTAAAAATCAGCAAGATACAGGCACCCCAAAGTTTAGGGCTGCTCTGTTGACAAGAACCTCCACTTCGTTACACCTTAAATATCCCAGGGAAGAGAAAAATGGATAAAGAAGTTGTGGTCCTTATGTACAATGGAATATCACTCAGCCATGAAATCAACGTCATAAGGCTAGTAGCAGCAAGATGAGTGGATTTAGGTAGGACCATTCTAAGTGAAATAAGTCACACAGAAAAAGATACTTATCATAAGATATCACTTATAGAGGGAATATAAAAACCGCTACCGTTGAACTGAATTACAAATCAGAGCAGGGTAACACGTTTAGAAAACACACTATGGCTGCTTAACGGGAAAGGTGAGGTGGGGTGATGCATAAAACAAGGGTTTCAAATTAGCTCAGATACCGTTCCATAAACCCAATAGGTAATAGACAAGACCTACTCCTTGCTCAGTGAATTGGACTCAACACCCCCTATTCACCGCCCAAGAATATATCTGACTAGTAAGAATCTTAAAACCTATGCATTGATATCTCTCTGTAAGTGAGTCAAGTGGGTGTAAAGCGGCAAAAACACAGCAGTGAAAAGCAGGTAAACCCCATTATAAAAATCAATTACTTTTAAAAACCCGTGAAACAAAGACAGTGAAAGAGAGAGAAATTCTTACAAAATTCGTTCAGGGGCTGTGATGCCACCTGGATTGACCATATCTAGACCCACAGTTGATTGAGACATAAGGGTGGACACTCTTGGGGCTGAGAGGTTTGGTGAGGTTGGGTGAGCAAACGCAGACCCTTTAAAGTAATACTGCATGGTACCCATCCCATGGGTCCCAAATCTCCAGGTTCAAGGGCATCTTCCTACATCGAAAGCATGCATGAGAAACCCAGAAGATGGTACACTGTGTGATCCGGAAAGGTTTTCAAAACGCACCTCATTTCTCATCTCCTTGTGCTCGGGTTTGCCATTCCAGCCGCTTTACTAGCAATCTCCCTCCTTGGAGAATCAGCACCTTTAACCTCCTGTTCCGTACAGGTTGCAATTTGTCCTGAGGATGAACGGGAAGAGGGGGAACCAATGAGAGACTAGCTCTAGGTGTTGGGACAGGCACAGGTCACTCTATTTTCCCATCAGGAAGAATATTTAACCACAGGCTCAGCCTGCCGCCCGGGACCAGAATAGGGCCTGAAGCAATCCTGCGCTTTTGCGGCCAGCTCCCAAGAAAGCGAGTTGAAAAATGGAGCTCAGGGGCACTGCAATTCACAAACCTGCAGACTTATAAATGATGACTCTCGTCCACAAATATATTGAGGGAAGGCAACGAAGAGGATTGGAAAGCAAGGCAGAATTGCAGGAAACAGATTTCAGGAGGGAGATTCGAATCGCCTTTAAAGCACAGGAAAAGCGGCAAAACCTCGACAATGATGCCCTTGGCCAAAAAGGGCGTATGCGTTTTTTCCTGAATATATTCAGGAAAAAACGCATACGCCCTTTTTGGCCAACCAAGCAACCTGGAAAGGCAAATCAGCGCTACAAAGAAGTCTCGCTTCCCATCGGTCAAAAGGGCCATGCTGAATAAAGTGTCAAAACCAGAAATGCAAAACAGGCCATGGAGAAACGGGAGCCTGGCTACGCTGATGGGCGGGATGTAAATTGCCAACAGCCACTCTGGAGAAGTGCACGGTGTGTCCTGAAACATCGAAAAAAATCAGCCTAGGGAGCATAGGGCACTTCCACTCATGGGCGTATAAATTGGGAAAACTAAAAATCAGCAAGACACAGGCACCCCAAAGTTTAGGGCTGCTCTGTTGACAAGAACCTCCACTTCGTTACACCTTAAATATCCCAGGAAAGAGAAAAATGGATAAAGAAGTTGTGGTCCTTATGTACAATGGAATATCACTCAGCCATGAAATCAACGTCATAAGGCTAGTAGCAGCAAGATGAGTGGATTTAGGTAGGACGATTCTAAGTGAAATAAGTCACACAGAAAAAGATACTTATCATAAGATATCACTTATAGAGGGAATATAAAAACCGCTACCCTTGAACTGAATTACAAATCAGAGCAGGGTAACACGTTTAGAAAACACACTATGGCTGCTTAACGGGAAAGGTGAGGTGGGGTGATGCATAAAACAAGGGTTTCAAATTAGCTCAGATACCGTTCCATAAACCCAATAGGTAATAGACAAGACCTACTCCTTGCTCAGTGAATTGGACTCAACAGCCCCTATTCACCGCCCAAGAATATATCTGACTAGTAAGAATCTTAAAACCTATGCATTGATATCTCTCTGTAAGTGAGTCAAGTGGGTGTAAAGCGGCAAAAACACAGCAGTGAAAAGCAGGTAAACCCCATTATAAAAATCAATTACTTTTAAAAACCCGTGAAACAAAGACAGTGAAAGAGAGAGAAATTCTTACAAAATTCGTTCAGGGGCTGTGATGCCACCTGGATTGACCATATCTAGACCCACAGTTGATTGAGACATAAGGGTGGACACTCTTGGGGCTGAGAGGTTTGGTGAGGTTGGGTGAGCAAACGCAGACCCTTTAAAGTAATACTGCGTGGTACCCATCCCATGGGTCCCAAATCTCCAGGTTCAAGGGCATCTTCCTACATCGAAAGCATGCATGAGAAACCCAGAAGATGGTACACCGTGTGATCCGGAAAGGTTTTCAAAACGCACCTCATTTCTCATCTCCTTGTGCTCGGGTTTGCCATTCCAGCCGCTTTACTAGCAATCTCCCTCCTTGGAGAATCAGCACCTTTAACCTCCTGTTCCGTACAGGTTGCAATTTGTCCTGAGGATGAACGGGAAGAGGGGGAACCAATGAGAGACTAGCTCTAGGTGTTGGGACAGACACAGGTCACTCTATTTTCCCATCAGGAAGAATAATTAACCACAGGCTCAGCCTGCCGCCCGGGACCAGAATAGGGCCTGAAGCAATCCTGCGCTTTTGCGGCCAGCTCCCAAGAAAGCGAGTTGAAAAATGGAGCTCAGGGGCACTGCAATTCACAAACCTGCAGACTTATAAATGATGACTCTCGTCCACAAATATATTGAGGGAAGGCAACGAAGAGGATTGGAAAGCAAGGCAGAATTGCAGGAAACAGATTTCAGGAGGGAGATTCCAATCGCCTTTAAAGCACAGGAAAAGCGGCAAAACCTCGACAATGATGCCCTTGGCCAAAAAGGGCGTATGCGTTTTTTCCTGAATATATTCAGGAAAAAACGCATACGCCCTTTTTGGCCAACCAAGCAACCTGGAAAGGCAAATCAGCGCTACAAAGAAGTCTCGCTTCCCATCGGTCAAAAGGGCCATGCTGAATAAAGTGTCAAAACCAGAAATGCAAAACAGGCCATGGAGAAACGGGAGCCTGGCTACGCTGATGGGCGGGATGTAAATTGCCAACAGCCACTCTGGAGAAGTGCACGGTGTGTCCTGAAACATCGAAAAAAATCAGCCTAGGGAGCATAGGGCACTTCCACTCATGGGCGTATAAATTGGGAAAACTAAAAATCAGCAAGACACAGGCACCCCAAAGTTTAGGGCTGCTCTGTTGACAAGAACCTCCACTTCGTTACACCTTAAATATCCCAGGAAAGAGAAAAATGGATAAAGAAGTTGTGGTCCTTATGTACAATGGAATATCACTCAGCCATGAAATCAACGTCATAAGGCTAGTAGCAGCAAGATGAGTGGATTTAGGTAGGACGATTCTAAGTGAAATAAGTCACACAGAAAAAGATACTTATCATAAGATATCACTTATAGAGGGAATATAAAAACCGCTACCCTTGAACTGAATTACAAATCAGAGCAGGGTAACACGTTTAGAAAACACACTATGGCTGCTTAACGGGAAAGGTGAGGTGGGGTGATGCATAAAACAAGGGTTTCAAATTAGCTCAGATACCGTTCCATAAACCCAATAGGTAATAGACAAGACCTACTCCTTGCTCAGTGAATTGGACTCAACAGCCCCTATTCACCGCCCAAGAATATATCTGACTAGTAAGAATCTTAAAACCTATGCATTGATATCTCTCTGTAAGTGAGTCAAGTGGGTGTAAAGCGGCAAAAACACAGCAGTGAAAAGCAGGTAAACCCCATTATAAAAATCAATTACTTTTAAAAACCCGTGAAACAAAGACAGTGAAAGAGAGAGAAATTCTTACAAAATTCGTTCAGGGGCTGTGATGCCACCTGGATTGACCATATCTAGACCCACAGTTGATTGAGACATAAGGGTGGACACTCTTGGGGCTGAGAGGTTTGGTGAGGTTGGGTGAGCAAACGCAGACCCTTTAAAGTAATACTGCGTGGTACCCATCCCATGGGTCCCAAATCTCCAGGTTCAAGGGCATCTTCCTACATCGAAAGCATGCATGAGAAACCCAGAAGATGGTACACCGTGTGATCCGGAAAGGTTTTCAAAACGCACCTCATTTCTCATCTCCTTGTGCTCGGGTTTGCCATTCCAGCCGCTTTACTAGCAATCTCCCTCCTTGGAGAATCAGCACCTTTAACCTCCTGTTCCGTACAGGTTGCAATTTGTCCTGAGGATGAACGGGAAGAGGGGGAACCAATGAGAGACTAGCTCTAGGTGTTGGGACAGGCACAGGTCACTCTATTTTCCCATCAGGAAGAATAATTAACCACAGGCTCAGCCTGCCGCCCGGGACCAGAATAGGGCCTGAAGCAATCCTGCGCTTTTGCGGCCAGCTCCCAAGAAAGCGAGTTGAAAAATGGAGCTCAGGGGCACTGCAATTCACAAACCTGCAGACTTATAAATGATGACTCTCGTCCACAAATATATTGAGGGAAGGCAACGAAGAGGATTGGAAAGCAAAGCAGAATTGCAGGAAACAGATTTCAGGAGGGAGATCCGAATCGCCTTTAAAGCACAGGAAAAGCGGCAAAACCTCGACAATGATGCCCTTGGCCAAAAAGGGCGTATGCGTTTTTTCCTGAATATATTCAGGAAAAAACGCATACGCCCTTTTTGGCCAACCAAGCAACCTGGAAAGGCAAATCAGCGCTACAAAGAAGTCTCGCTTCCCATCGGTCAAAAGGGCCATGCTGAATAAAGTGTCAAAACCAGAAATGCAAAACAGGCCATGGAGAAACGGGAGCCTGGCTACGCTGATGGGCGGGATGTAAATTGCCAACAGCCACTCTGGAGAAGTGCACGGTGTGTCCTGAAACATCGAAAAAAATCAGCTTAGGGAGCATAGGGCACTTCCACTCATGGGCGTATAAATTGGGAAAACTAAAAATCAGCAAGACACAGGCACCCCAAAGTTTAGGGCTGCTCTGTTGACAAGAACCTCCACTTTGTTTCTCATTAAATATCCCAGGGAAGAGAAAAATGGATAAAGAAGTTGTGGTCCTTATGTACAATGGAATATCACTCAGCCATGAAATCAACGTCATAAGGCTAGTAGCAGCAAGATGAGTGGATTTAGGTAGGACCATTCTAAGTGAAATAAGTCACACAGAAAAAGATACTTATCATAAGATATCACTTATAGAGGGAATATAAAAACCGCTACCGTTGAACTGAATTACAAATCAGAGCAGGGTAACACGTTTAGAAAACACACTATGGCTGCTTAACGGGAAAGGTGAGGTGGGGTGATGCATAAAACAAGGGTTTCAAATTAGCTCAGATACCGTTCCATAAACCCAATAGGTAATAGACAAGACCTACTCCTTGCTCAGTGAATTGGACTCAACACCCCCTATTCACCGCCCAAGAATATATCTGACTAGTAAGAATCTTAAAACCTATGCATTGATATCTCTCTGTAAGTGAGTCAAGTGGGTGTAAAGCGGCAAAAACACAGCAGTGAAAAGCAGGTAAACCCCATTATAAAAATCAATTACTTTTAAAAACCCGTGAAACAAAGACAGTGAAAGAGAGAGAAATTCTTACAAAATTCGTTCAGGGGCTGTGATGCCACCTGGATTGACCACATCTAGACCCACAGTTGATTGAGACATAAGGGTGGACACTCTTGGGGCTGAGAGGTTTGGTGAGGTTGGGTGAGCAAACGCAGACCCTTTAAAGTAATACTGCGTGGTACCCATCCCATGGGTCCCAAATCTCCAGGTTCAAGGGCATCTTCCTACATCGAAAGCATGCATGAGAAACCCAGAAGATGGTACACCGTGTGATCCGGAAAGGTTTTCAAAACGCACCTCATTTCTCATCTCCTTGTGCTCGGGTTTGCCATTCCAGCCGCTTTACTAGCAATCTCCCTCCTTGGAGAATCAGCACCTTTAACCTCCTGTTCCGTACAGGTTGCAATTTGTCCTGAGGATGAACGGGAAGAGGGGGAACCAATGAGAGACTAGCTCTAGGTGTTGGGACAGGCACAGGTCACTCTATTTTCCCATCAGGAAGAAGAATTAACCACAGGCTCAGCCTGCCGCCCGGGACCAGAATAGGGCCTGAAGCAATCCTGCGCTTTTGCGGCCAGCTCCCAAGAAAGCGAGTTGAAAAATGGAGCTCAGGGGCACTGCAATTCACAAACCTGCAGACTTATAAATGATGACTCTCGTCCACAAATATATTGAGGGAAGGCAACGAAGAGGATTGGAAAGCAAGGCAGAATTGCAGGAAACAGATTTCAGGAGGGAGATTCCAATCGCCTTTAAAGCACAGGAAAAGCGGCAAAACCTCGACAATGATGCCCTTGGCCAAAAAGGGCGTATGCGTTTTTTCCTGAATATATTCAGGAAAAAACGCATACGCCCTTTTTGGCCAACCAAGCAACCTGGAAAGGCAAATCAGCGCTACAAAGAAGTCTCGCTTCCCATCGGTCAAAAGGGCCATGCTGAATAAAGTGTCAAAACCAGAAATGCAAAACAGGCCATGGAGAAACGGGAGCCTGGCTACGCTGATGGGCGGGATGTAAATTGCCAACAGCCACTCTGGAGAAGTGCACGGTGTGTCCTGAAACATCGAAAAAAATCAGCCTAGGGAGCATAGGGCACTTCCACTCATGGGCGTATAAATTGGGAAAACTAAAAATCAGCAAGACACAGGCACCCCAAAGTTTAGGGCTGCTCTGTTGACAAGAACCTCCACTTCGTTACACCTTAAATATCCCAGGAAAGAGAAAAATGGATAAAGAAGTTGTGGTCCTTATGTACAATGGAATATCACTCAGCCATGAAATCAACGTCATAAGGCTAGTAGCAGCAAGATGAGTGGATTTAGGTAGGACGATTCTAAGTGAAATAAGTCACACAGAAAAAGATACTTATCATAAGATATCACTTATAGAGGGAATATAAAAACCGCTACCCTTGAACTGAATTACAAATCAGAGCAGGGTAACACGTTTAGAAAACACACTATGGCTGCTTAACGGGAAAGGTGAGGTGGGGTGATGCATAAAACAAGGGTTTCAAATTAGCTCAGATACCGTTCCATAAACCCAATAGGTAATAGACAAGACCTACTCCTTGCTCAGTGAATTGGACTCAACACCCCCTATTCACCGCCCAAGAATATATCTGACTAGTAAGAATCTTAAAACCTATGCATTGATATCTCTCTGTAAGTGAGTCAAGTGGGTGTAAAGCGGCAAAAACACAGCAGTGAAAAGCAGGTAAACCCCATTATAAAAATCAATTACTTTTAAAAACCCGTGAAACAAAGACAGTGAAAGAGAGAGAAATTCTTACAAAATTCGTTCAGGGGCTGTGATGCCACCTGGATTGACCATATCTAGACCCACAGTTGATTGAGACATAAGGGTGGACACTCTTGGGGCTGAGAGGTTTGGTGAGGTTGGGTGAGCAAACGCAGACCCTTTAAAGTAATACTGCGTGGTACCCATCCCATGGGTCCCAAATCTCCAGGTTCAAGGGCATCTTCCTACATCGAAAGCATGCATGAGAAACCCAGAAGATGGTACACCGTGTGATCCGGAAAGGTTTTCAAAACGCACCTCATTTCTCATCTCCTTGTGCTCGGGTTTGCCATTCCAGCCGCTTTACTAGCAATCTCCCTCCTTGGAGAATCAGCACCTTTAACCTCCTGTTCCGTACAGGTTGCAATTTGTCCTGAGGATGAACGGGAAGAGGGGGAACCAATGAGAGACTAGCTCTAGGTGTTGGGACAGGCACAGGTCACTCTATTTTCCCATCAGGAAGAAGAATTAACCACAGGCTCAGCCTGCCGCCCGGGACCAGAATAGGGCCTGAAGCAATCCTGCGCTTTTGCGGCCAGCTCCCAAGAAAGCGAGTTGAAAAATGGAGCTCAGGGGCACTGCAATTCACAAACCTGCAGACTTATAAATGATGACTCTCGTCCACAAATATATTGAGGGAAGGCAACGAAGAGGATTGGAAAGCAAGGCAGAATTGCAGGAAACAGATTTCAGGAGGGAGATTCCAATCGCCTTTAAAGCACAGGAAAAGCGGCAAAACCTCGACAATGATGCCCTTGGCCAAAAAGGGCGTATGCGTTTTTTCCTGAATATATTCAGGAAAAAACGCATACGCCCTTTTTGGCCAACCAAGCAACCTGGAAAGGCAAATCAGCGCTACAAAGAAGTCTCGCTTCCCATCGGTCAAAAGGGCCATGCTGAATAAAGTGTCAAAACCAGAAATGCAAAACAGGCCATGGAGAAACGGGAGCCTGGCTACGCTGATGGGCGGGATGTAAATTGCCAACAGCCACTCTGGAGAAGTGCACGGTGTGTCCTGAAACATCGAAAAAAATCAGCCTAGGGAGCATAGGGCACTTCCACTCATGGGCGTATAAATTGGGAAAACTAAAAATCAGCAAGACACAGGCACCCCAAAGTTTAGGGCTGCTCTGTTGACAAGAACCTCCACTTCGTTACACCTTAAATATCCCAGGAAAGAGAAAAATGGATAAAGAAGTTGTGGTCCTTATGTACAATGGAATATCACTCAGCCATGAAATCAACGTCATAAGGCTAGTAGCAGCAAGATGAGTGGATTTAGGTAGGACGATTCTAAGTGAAATAAGTCACACAGAAAAAGATACTTATCATAAGATATCACTTATAGAGGGAATATAAAAACCGCTACCCTTGAACTGAATTACAAATCAGAGCAGGGTAACACGTTTAGAAAACACACTATGGCTGCTTAACGGGAAAGGTGAGGTGGGGTGATGCATAAAACAAGGGTTTCAAATTAGCTCAGATACCGTTCCATAAACCCAATAGGTAATAGACAAGACCTACTCCTTGCTCAGTGAATTGGACTCAACACCCCCTATTCACCGCCCAAGAATATATCTGACTAGTAAGAATCTTAAAACCTATGCATTGATATCTCTCTGTAAGTGAGTCAAGTGGGTGTAAAGCGGCAAAAACACAGCAGTGAAAAGCAGGTAAACCCCATTATAAAAATCAATTACTTTTAAAAACCCGTGAAACAAAGACAGTGAAAGAGAGAGAAATTCTTACAAAATTCGTTCAGGGGCTGTGATGCCACCTGGATTGACCATATCTAGACCCACAGTTGATTGAGACATAAGGGTGGACACTCTTGGGGCTGAGAGGTTTGGTGAGGTTGGGTGAGCAAACGCAGACCCTTTAAAGTAATACTGCGTGGTACCCATCCCATGGGTCCCAAATCTCCAGGTTGAAGGGCATCTTCCTACATCGAAAGCATGCATGAGAAACCCAGAAGATGGTACACCGTGTGATCCGGAAAGGTTTTCAAAACGCACCTCATTTCTCATCTCCTTGTGCTCGGGTTTGCCATTCCAGCCGCTTTACTAGCAATCTCCCTCCTTGGAGAATCAGCACCTTTAACCTCCTGTTCCGTACAGGTTGCAATTTGTCCTGAGGATGAACGGGAAGAGGGGGAACCAATGAGAGACTAGCTCTAGGTGTTGGGACAGGCACAGGTCACTCTATTTTCCCATCAGGAAGAAGAATTAACCACAGGCTCAGCCTGCCGCCCGGGACCAGAATAGGGCCTGAAGCAATCCTGCGCTTTTGCGGCCAGCTCCCAAGAAAGCGAGTTGAAAAATGGAGCTCAGGGGCACTGCAATTCACAAACCTGCAGACTTATAAATGATGACTCTCGTCCACAAATATATTGAGGGAAGGCAACGAAGAGGATTGGAAAGCAAGGCAGAATTGCAGGAAACAGATTTCAGGAGGGAGATTCCAATCGCCTTTAAAGCACAGGAAAAGCGGCAAAACCTCGACAATGATGCCCTTGGCCAAAAAGGGCGTATGCGTTTTTTCCTGAATATATTCAGGAAAAAACGCATACGCCCTTTTTGGCCAACCAAGCAACCTGGAAAGGCAAATCAGCGCTACAAAGAAGTCTCGCTTCCCATCGGTCAAAAGGGCCATGCTGAATAAAGTGTCAAAACCAGAAATGCAAAACAGGCCATGGAGAAACGGGAGCCTGGCTACGCTGATGGGCGGGATGTAAATTGCCAACAGCCACTCTGGAGAAGTGCACGGTGTGTCCTGAAACATCGAAAAAAATCAGCCTAGGGAGCATAGGGCACTTCCACTCATGGGCGTATAAATTGGGAAAACTAAAAATCAGCAAGACACAGGCACCCCAAAGTTTAGGGCTGCTCTGTTGACAAGAACCTCCACTTCGTTACACCTTAAATATCCCAGGAAAGAGAAAAATGGATAAAGAAGTTGTGGTCCTTATGTACAATGGAATATCACTCAGCCATGAAATCAACGTCATAAGGCTAGTAGCAGCAAGATGAGTGGATTTAGGTAGGACGATTCTAAGTGAAATAAGTCACACAGAAAAAGATACTTATCATAAGATATCACTTATAGAGGGAATATAAAAACCGCTACCCTTGAACTGAATTACAAATCAGAGCAGGGTAACACGTTTAGAAAACACACTATGGCTGCTTAACGGGAAAGGTGAGGTGGGGTGATGCATAAAACAAGGGTTTCAAATTAGCTCAGATACCGTTCCATAAACCCAATAGGTAATAGACAAGACCTACTCCTTGCTCAGTGAATTGGACTCAACACCCCCTATTCACCGCCCAAGAATATATCTGACTAGTAAGAATCTTAAAACCTATGCATTGATATCTCTCTGTAAGTGAGTCAAGTGGGTGTAAAGCGGCAAAAACACAGCAGTGAAAAGCAGGTAAACCCCATTATAAAAATCAATTACTTTTAAAAACCCGTGAAACAAAGACAGTGAAAGAGAGAGAAATTCTTACAAAATTCGTTCAGGGGCTGTGATGCCACCTGGATTGACCATATCTAGACCCACAGTTGATTGAGACATAAGGGTGGACACTCTTGGGGCTGAGAGGTTTGGTGAGGTTGGGTGAGCAAACGCAGACCCTTTAAAGTAATACTGCGTGGTACCCATCCCATGGGTCCCAAATCTCCAGGTTGAAGGGCATCTTCCTACATCGAAAGCATGCATGAGAAACCCAGAAGATGGTACACCGTGTGATCCGGAAAGGTTTTCAAAACGCACCTCATTTCTCATCTCCTTGTGCTCGGGTTTGCCATTCCAGCCGCTTTACTAGCAATCTCCCTCCTTGGAGAATCAGCACCTTTAACCTCCTGTTCCGTACAGGTTGCAATTTGTCCTGAGGATGAACGGGAAGAGGGGGAACCAATGAGAGACTAGCTCTAGGTGTTGGGACAGGCACAGGTCACTCTATTTTCCCATCAGGAAGAAGAATTAACCACAGGCTCAGCCTGCCGCCCGGGACCAGAATAGGGCCTGAAGCAATCCTGCGCTTTTGCGGCCAGCTCCCAAGAAAGCGAGTTGAAAAATGGAGCTCAGGGGCACTGCAATTCACAAACCTGCAGACTTATAAATGATGACTCTCGTCCACAAATATATTGAGGGAAGGCAACGAAGAGGATTGGAAAGCAAGGCAGAATTGCAGGAAACAGATTTCAGGAGGGAGATTCGAATCGCCTTTAAAGCACAGGAAAAGCGGCAAAACCTCGACAATGATGCCCTTGGCCAAAAAGGGCGTATGCGTTTTTTCCTGAATATATTCAGGAAAAAACGCATACGCCCTTTTTGGCCAACCAAGCAACCTGGAAAGGCAAATCAGCGCTACAAAGAAGTCTCGCTTCCCATCGGTCAAAAGGGCCATGCTGAATAAAGTGTCAAAACCAGAAATGCAAAACAGGCCATGGAGAAACGGGAGCCTGGCTACGCTGATGGGCGGGATGTAAATTGCCAACAGCCACTCTGGAGAAGTGCACGGTGTGTCCTGAAACATCGAAAAAACTCAGCTTAGGGAGCATAGGTCACTTCCACTCATGGGCGTATAAATTGGGAAAACTAAAAATCAGCAAGACACAGGCACCCCAAAGTTTAGGGCTGCTCTGTTGACAAGAACCTCCACTTCGTTACACCTTAAATATCCCAGGAAAGAGAAAAATGGATAAAGAAGTTGTGGTCCTTATGTACAATGGAATATCACTCAGCCATGAAATCAACGTCATAAGGCTAGTAGCAGCAAGATGAGTGGATTTAGGTAGGACGATTCTAAGTGAAATAAGTCACACAGAAAAAGATACTTATCATAAGATATCACTTATAGAGGGAATATAAAAACCGCTACCCTTGAACTGAATTACAAATCAGAGCAGGGTAACACGTTTAGAAAACACACTATGGCTGCTTAACGGGAAAGGTGAGGTGGGGTGATGCATAAAACAAGGGTTTCAAATTAGCTCAGATACCGTTCCATAAACCCAATAGGTAATAGACAAGACCTACTCCTTGCTCAGTGAATTGGACTCAACAGCCCCTATTCACCGCCCAAGAATATATCTGACTAGTAAGAATCTTAAAACCTATGCATTGATATCTCTCTGTAAGTGAGTCAAGTGGGTGTAAAGCGGCAAAAACACAGCAGTGAAAAGCAGGTAAACCCCATTATAAAAATCAATTACTTTTAAAAACCCGTGAAACAAAGACAGTGAAAGAGAGAGAAATTCTTACAAAATTCGTTCAGGGGCTGTGATGCCACCTGGATTGACCATATCTAGACCCACAGTTGATTGAGACATAAGGGTGGACACTCTTGGGGCTGAGAGGTTTGGTGAGGTTGGGTGAGCAAACGCAGACCCTTTAAAGTAATACTGCGTGGTACCCATCCCATGGGTCCCAAATCTCCAGGTTCAAGGGCATCTTCCTACATCGAAAGCATGCATGAGAAACCCAGAAGATGGTACACCGTGTGATCCGGAAAGGTTTTCAAAACGCACCTCATTTCTCATCTCCTTGTGCTCGGGTTTGCCATTCCAGCCGCTTTACTAGCAATCTCCCTCCTTGGAGAATCAGCACCTTTAACCTCCTGTTCCGTACAGGTTGCAATTTGTCCTGAGGATGAACGGGAAGAGGGGGAACCAATGAGAGACTAGCTCTAGGTGTTGGGACAGGCACAGGTCACTCTATTTTCCCATCAGGAAGAAGAATTAACCACAGGCTCAGCCTGCCGCCCGGGACCAGAATAGGGCCTGAAGCAATCCTGCGCTTTTGCGGCCAGCTCCCAAGAAAGCGAGTTGAAAAATGGAGCTCAGGGGCACTGCAATTCACAAACCTGCAGACTTATAAATGATGACTCTCGTCCACAAATATATTGAGGGAAGGCAACGAAGAGGATTGGAAAGCAAGGCAGAATTGCAGGAAACAGATTTCAGGAGGGAGATTCCAATCGCCTTTAAAGCACAGGAAAAGCGGCAAAACCTCGACAATGATGCCCTTGGCCAAAAAGGGCGTATGCGTTTTTTCCTGAATATATTCAGGAAAAAACGCATACGCCCTTTTTGGCCAACCAAGCAACCTGGAAAGGCAAATCAGCGCTACAAAGAAGTCTCGCTTCCCATCGGTCAAAAGGGCCATGCTGAATAAAGTGTCAAAACCAGAAATGCAAAACAGGCCATGGAGAAACGGGAGCCTGGCTACGCTGATGGGCGGGATGTAAATTGCCAACAGCCACTGTGGAGAAGTGCACGGTGTGTCCTGAAACATCGAAAAAAATCAGCCTAGGGAGCATAGGGCACTTCCACTCATGGGCGTATAAATTGGGAAAACTAAAAATCAGCAAGACACAGGCACCCCAAAGTTTAGGGCTGCTCTGTTGACAAGAACCTCCACTTCGTTACACCTTAAATATCCCAGGAAAGAGAAAAATGGATAAAGAAGTTGTGGTCCTTATGTACAATGGAATATCACTCAGCCATGAAATCAACGTCATAAGGCTAGTAGCAGCAAGATGAGTGGATTTAGGTAGGACGATTCTAAGTGAAATAAGTCACACAGAAAAAGATACTTATCATAAGATATCACTTATAGAGGGAATATAAAAACCGCTACCCTTGAACTGAATTACAAATCAGAGCAGGGTAACACGTTTAGAAAACACACTATGGCTGCTTAACGGGAAAGGTGAGGTGGGGTGATGCATAAAACAAGGGTTTCAAATTAGCTCAGATACCGTTCCATAAACCCAATAGGTAATAGACAAGACCTACTCCTTGCTCAGTGAATTGGACTCAACAGCCCCTATTCACCGCCGAAGAATATATCTGACTAGTAAGAATCTTAAAACCTATGCATTGATATCTCTCTGTAAGTGAGTCAAGTGGGTGTAAAGCGGCAAAAACACAGCAGTGAAAAGCAGGTAAACCCCATTATAAAAATCAATTACTTTTAAAAACCCGTGAAACAAAGACAGTGAAAGAGAGAGAAATTCTTACAAAATTCTTTCAGGGGCTGTGATGCCACCTGGATTGACCATATCTAGACCCACAGTTGATTGAGACATAAGGGTGGACACTCTTGGGGCTGAGAGGTTTGGTGAGGTTGGGTGAGCAAACGCAGACCCTTTAAAGTAATACTGCGTGGTACCCATCCCATGGGTCCCAAATCTCCAGGTTCAAGGGCATCTTCCTACATCGAAAGCATGCATGAGAAACCCAGAAGATGGTACACCGTGTGATCCGGAAAGGTTTTCAAAACGCACCTCATTTCTCATCTCCTTGTGCTCGGGTTTGCCATTCCAGCCGCTTTACTAGCAATCTCCCTCCTTGGAGAATCAGCACCTTTAACCTCCTGTTCCGTACAGGTTGCAATTTGTCCTGAGGATGAACGGGAAGAGGGGGAACCAATGAGAGACTAGCTCTAGGTGTTGGGACAGGCACAGGTCACTCTATTTTCCCATCAGGAAGAAGAATTAACCACAGGCTCAGCCTGCCGCCCGGGACCAGAATAGGGCCTGAAGCAATCCTGCGCTTTTGCGGCCAGCTCCCAAGAAAGCGAGTTGAAAAATGGAGCTCAGGGGCACTGCAATTCACAAACCTGCAGACTTATAAATGATGACTCTCGTCCACAAATATATTGAGGGAAGGCAACGAAGAGGATTGGAAAGCAAGGCAGAATTGCAGGAAACAGATTTCAGGAGGGAGATTCGAATCGCCTTTAAAGCACAGGAAAAGCGGCAAAACCTCGACAATGATGCCCTTGGCCAAAAAGGGCGTATGCGTTTTTTCCTGAATATATTCAGGAAAAAACGCATACGCCCTTTTTGGCCAACCAAGCAACCTGGAAAGGCAAATCAGCGCTACAAAGAAGTCTCGCTTCCCATCGGTCAAAAGGGCCATGCTGAATAAAGTGTCAAAACCAGAAATGCAAAACAGGCCATGGAGAAACGGGAGCCTGGCTACGCTGATGGGCGGGATGTAAATTGCCAACAGCCACTCTGGAGAAGGGCACGGTGTGTCCTGAAACATCGAAAAAAATCAGCCTAGGGAGCATAGGGCACTTCCACTCATGGGCGTATAAATTGGGAAAACTAAAAATCAGCAAGACACAGGCACCCCAAAGTTTAGGGCTGCTCTGTTGACAAGAACCTCCACTTCGTTACACCTTAAATATCCCAGGAAAGAGAAAAATGGATAAAGAAGTTGTGGTCCTTATGTACAATGGAATATCACTCAGCCATGAAATCAACGTCATAAGGCTAGTAGCAGCAAGATGAGTGGATTTAGGTAGGACGATTCTAAGTGAAATAAGTCACACAGAAAAAGATACTTATCATAAGATATCACTTATAGAGGGAATATAAAAACCGCTACCCTTGAACTGAATTACAAATCAGAGCAGGGTCACACGTTTAGAAAACACACTATGGCTGCTTAACGGGAAAGGTGAGGTGGGGTGATGCATAAAACAAGGGTTTCAAATTAGCTCAGATACCGTTCCATAAACCCAATAGGTAATAGACAAGACCTACTCCTTGCTCAGTGAATTGGACTCAACACCCCCTATTCACCGCCCAAGAATATATCTGACTAGTAAGAATCTTAAAACCTATGCATTGATATCTCTCTGTAAGTGAGTCAAGTGGGTGTAAAGCGGCAAAAACACAGCAGTGAAAAGCAGGTAAACCCCATTATAAAAATCAATTACTTTTAAAAACCCGTGAAACAAAGACAGTGAAAGAGAGAGAAATTCTTACAAAATTCGTTCAGGGGCTGTGATGCCACCTGGATTGACCATATCTAGACCCACAGTTGATTGAGACATAAGGGTGGACACTCTTGGGGCTGAGAGGTTTGGTGAGGTTGGGTGAGCAAACGCAGACCCTTTAAAGTAATACTGCGTGGTACCCATCCCATGGGTCCCAAATCTCCAGGTTCAAGGGCATCTTCCTACATCGAAAGCATGCATGAGAAACCCAGAAGATGGTACACCGTGTGATCCGGAAAGGTTTTCAAAACGCACCTCATTTCTCATCTCCTTGTGCTCGGGTTTGCCATTCCAGCCGCTTTACTAGCAATCTCCCTCCTTGGAGAATCAGCACCTTTAACCTCCTGTTCCGTACAGGTTGCAATTTGTCCTGAGGATGAACGGGAAGAGGGGGAACCAATGAGAGACTAGCTCTAGGTGTTGGGACAGGCACAGGTCACTCTATTTTCCCATCAGGAAGAAGAATTAACCACAGGCTCAGCCTGCCGCCCGGGACCAGAATAGGGCCTGAAGCAATCCTGCGCTTTTGCGGCCAGCTCCCAAGAAAGCGAGTTGAAAAATGGAGCTCAGGGGCACTGCAATTCACAAACCTGCAGACTTATAAATGATGACTCTCGTCCACAAATATATTGAGGGAAGGCAACGAAGAGGATTGGAAAGCAAGGCAGAATTGCAGGAAACAGATTTCAGGAGGGAGATTCGAATCGCCTTTAAAGCACAGGAAAAGCGGCAAAACCTCGACAATGATGCCCTTGGCCAAAAAGGGCGTATGCGTTTTTTCCTGAATATATTCAGGAAAAAACGCATACGCCCTTTTTGGCCAACCAAGCAACCTGGAAAGGCAAATCAGCGCTACAAAGAAGTCTCGCTTCCCATCGGTCAAAAGGGCCATGCTGAATAAAGTGTCAAAGCCAGAAATGCAAAACAGGCCATGGAGAAACGGGAGCCTGGCTACGATGATGGGCGGGATGTAAATTGCCAACAGCCACTCTGGAGAAGTGCACGGTGTGTCCTGAAACATCGAAAAAACTCAGCTTAGGGAGCATAGGTCACTTCCACTCATGGGCGTATAAATTGGGAAAACTAAAAATCAGCAAGATACAGGCACCCCAAAGTTTAGGGCTGCTCTGTTGACAAGAACCTCCACTTCGTTACACCTTAAATATCCCAGGAAAGAGAAAAATGGATAAAGAAGTTGTGGTCCTTATGTACAATGGAATATCACTCAGCCATGAAATCAACGTCATAAGGCTAGTAGCAGCAAGATGAGTGGATTTAGGTAGGACGATTCTAAGTGAAATAAGTCACACAGAAAAAGATACTTATCATAAGATATCACTTATAGAGGGAATATAAAAACCGCTACCCTTGAACTGAATTACAAATCAGAGCAGGGTAACACGTTTAGAAAACACACTATGGCTGCTTAACGGGAAAGGTGAGGTGGGGTGATGCATAAAACAAGGGTTTCAAATTAGCTCAGATACCGTTCCATAAACCCAATAGGTAATAGACAAGACCTACTCCTTGCTCAGTGAATTGGACTCAACACCCCCTATTCACCGCCCAAGAATATATCTGACTAGTAAGAATCTTAAAACCTATGCATTGATATCTCTCTGTAAGTGAGTCAAGTGGGTGTAAAGCGGCAAAAACACAGCAGTGAAAAGCAGGTAAACCCCATTATAAAAATCAATTACTTTTAAAAACCCGTGAAACAAAGACAGTGAAAGAGAGAGAAATTCTTACAAAATTCGTTCAGGGGCTGTGATGCCACCTGGATTGACCATATCTAGACCCACAGTTGATTGAGACATAAGGGTGGACACTCTTGGGGCTGAGAGGTTTGGTGAGGTTGGGTGAGCAAACGCAGACCCTTTAAAGTAATACTGCGTGGTACCCATCCCATGGGTCCCAAATCTCCAGGTTCAAGGGCATCTTCCTACATCGAAAGCATGCATGAGAAACCCAGAAGATGGTACACCGTGTGATCCGGAAAGGTTTTCAAAACGCACCTCATTTCTCATCTCCTTGTGCTCGGGTTTGCCATTCCAGCCGCTTTACTAGCAATCTCCCTCCTTGGAGAATCAGCACCTTTAACCTCCTGTTCCGTACAGGTTGCAATTTGTCCTGAGGATGAACGGGAAGAGGGGGAACCAATGAGAGACTAGCTCTAGGTGTTGGGACAGGCACAGGTCACTCTATTTTCCCATCAGGAAGAAGAATTAACCACAGGCTCAGCCTGCCGCCCGGGACCAGAATAGGGCCTGAAGCAATCCTGCGCTTTTGCGGCCAGCTCCCAAGAAAGCGAGTTGAAAAATGGAGCTCAGGGGCACTGCAATTCACAAACCTGCAGACTTATAAATGATGACTCTCGTCCACAAATATATTGAGGGAAGGCAACGAAGAGGATTGGAAAGCAAGGCAGAATTGCAGGAAACAGATTTCAGGAGGGAGATTCCAATCGCCTTTAAAGCACAGGAAAAGCGGCAAAACCTCGACAATGATGCCCTTGGCCAAAAAGGGCGTATGCGTTTTTTCCTGAATATATTCAGGAAAAAACGCATACGCCCTTTTTGGCCAACCAAGCAACCTGGAAAGGCAAATCAGCGCTACAAAGAAGTCTCGCTTCCCATCGGTCAAAAGGGCCATGCTGAATAAAGTGTCAAAACCAGAAATGCAAAACAGGCCATGGAGAAACGGGAGCCTGGCTACGATGATGGGCGGGATGTAAATTGCCAACAGCCACTCTGGAGAAGTGCACGGTGTGTCCTGAAACATCGAAAAAACTCAGCTTAGGGAGCATAGGTCACTTCCACTCATGGGCGTATAAATTGGGAAAACTAAAAATCAGCAAGATACAGGCACCCCAAAGTTTAGGGCTGCTCTGTTGACAAGAACCTCCACTTCGTTACACCTTAAATATCCCAGGAAAGAGAAAAATGGATAAAGAAGTTGTGGTCCTTATGTACAATGGAATATCACTCAGCCATGAAATCAACGTCATAAGGCTAGTAGCAGCAAGATGAGTGGAATTAGGTAGGACGATTCTAAGTGAAATAAGTCACACAGAAAAAGATACTTATCATAAGATATCACTTATAGAGGGAATATAAAAACCGCTACCCTTGAACTGAATTACAAATCAGAGCTGGGTAACACTTTTAGAAAACACACTATGGCTGCTTAACGGGAAAGGTGAGGTGGGGTGATGCATAAAACAAGGGTTTCAAATTAGCTCAGATACCGTTCCATAAACCCAATAGGTAATAGACAAGACCTACTCCTTGCTCAGTGAATTGGACTCAACACCCCCTATTCACCGCCCAAGAATATATCTGACTAGTAAGAATCTTAAAACCTATGCATTGATATCTCTCTGTAAGTGAGTCAAGTGGGTGTAAAGCGGCAAAAACACAGCAGTGAAAAGCAGGTAAACCCCATTATAAAAATCAATTACTTTTAAAAACCCGTGAAACAAAGACAGTGAAAGAGAGAGAAATTCTTACAAAATTCGTTCAGGGGCTGTGATGCCACCTGGATTGACCATATCTAGACCCACAGCTGACTGAGACACAAGGGTGGAAACTCTTGGGGCTGAGAGGTTTGGTGAGGTTGGGTGAGCAAACGCAGACCCTTTAAAGTAATACTGCATGGTACCCATCCCATGGGTCCCAAATCTCCAGGTTCAAGGGCATCTTCCTACATCGAAAGCATGCATGAGAAACCCAGAAGATGGTACACTGTGTGATCCGGAAAGGTTTTCAAAACGCACCTCATTTCTCATCTCCTTGTGCTCGGGTTTGCCATTCCAGCCACTTTACTAGCAATCTCCCTCCTTGGAGAATCAGCACCTTTAACCTCCTGTTCCGTACAGGTTGCAATTTGTCCTGAGGATGAAAGGGAAGAGGGGGAACCAATGAGAGACTAGCTCTAGGTGTTGGGACAGGCACAGGTCACTCTATTTTCCCATCAGGAAGAATATTTAACCACAGGCTCAGCCTGCCGCCCGGGACCAGAATAGGGCATGAAGCAATCCTGCGCTTTTGCGGCCAGCTCCCAAGAAAGCGAGTTGAAAAATGGAGCTCAGGGGCACTGCAATTCACAAACCTGCAGACTTATAAATGATGACTCTCGTCCACAAATATATTGAGGGAAGGCAACGAAGAGGATTGGAAAGCAAGGCAGAATTGCAGGAAATAGATTTCAGGAGGGAGATTCGAATCGCCTTTAAAGCACAGGAAAAGCGGCAAAACCTCGACAATGATGCCCTTGGCCAAAAAGGGCGTATGCGTTTTTTCCTGAATATATTCAGGAAAAAACGCATACGCCCTTTTTGGCCAACCAAGCAACCTGGAAAGGCAAATCAGCGCTACAAAGAAGTCTCGCTTCCCATCGGTCAAAAGGGCCATGCTGAATAAAGTGTCAAAACCAGAAATGCAAAACAGGCCATGGAGAAACGGGAGCCTGGCTACGCTGATGGGCGGGATGTAAATTGCCAACAGCCACTCTGGAGAAGTGCACGGTGTGTCCTGAAACATCGAAAAAAATCAGCCTAGGGAGCATAGGGCACTTCCACTCATGGGCGTATAAATTGGGAAAACTAAAAATCAGCAAGACACAGGCACCCCAAAGTTTAGGGCTGCTCTGTTGACAAGAACCTCCACTTCGTTACACCTTAAATATCCCAGGAAAGAGAAAAATGGATAAAGAAGTTGTGGTCCTTATGTACAATGGAATATCACTCAGCCATGAAATCAACGTCATAAGGCTAGTAGCAGCAAGATGAGTGGATTTAGGTAGGACGATTCTAAGTGAAATAAGTCACACAGAAAAAGATACTTATCATAAGATATCACTTATAGAGGGAATATAAAAACCGCTACCCTTGAACTGAATTACAAATCAGAGCAGGGTAACACGTTTAGAAAACACACTATGGCTGCTTAACGGGAAAGGTGAGGTGGGGTGATGCATAAAACAAGGGTTTCAAATTAGCTCAGATACCGTTCCATAAACCCAATAGGTAATAGACAAGACCTACTCCTTGCTCAGTGAATTGGACTCAACAGCCCCTATTCACCGCCCAAGAATATATCTGACTAGTAAGAATCTTAAAACCTATGCATTGATATCTCTCTGTAAGTGAGTCAAGTGGGTGTAAAGCGGCAAAAACACAGCAGTGAAAAGCAGGTAAACCCCATTATAAAAATCAATTACTTTTAAAAACCCGTGAAACAAAGACAGTGAAAGAGAGAGAAATTCTTACAAAATTCGTTCAGGGGCTGTGATGCCACCTGGATTGACCATATCTAGACCCACAGTTGATTGAGACATAAGGGTGGACACTCTTGGGGCTGAGAGGTTTGGTGAGGTTGGGTGAGCAAACGCAGACCCTTTAAAGTAATACTGCGTGGTACCCATCCCATGGGTCCCAAATCTCCAGGTTCAAGGGCATCTTCCTACATCGAAAGCATGCATGAGAAACCCAGAAGATGGTACACCGTGTGATCCGGAAAGGTTTTCAAAACGCACCTCATTTCTCATCTCCTTGTGCTCGGGTTTGCCCTTCCAGCCGCTTTACTAGCAATCTCCCTCCTTGGAGAATCAGCACCTTTAACCTCCTGTTCCGTACAGGTTGCAATTTGTCCTGAGGATGAACGGGAAGAGGGGGAAACAATGAGAGACTAGCTCTAGGTGTTGGGACAGACACAGGTCACTCTATTTTCCCATCAGGAAGAATAATTAACCACAGGCTCAGCCTGCCGCCCGGGACCAGAATAGGGCCTGAAGCAATCCTGCGCTTTTGCGGCCAGCTCCCAAGAAAGCGAGTTGAAAAATGGAGCTCAGGGGCACTGCAATTCACAAACCTGCAGACTTATAAATGATGACTCTCGTCCACAAATATATTGAGGGAAGGCAACGAAGAGGATTGGAAAGCAAAGCAGAATTGCAGGAAACAGATTTCAGGAGGGAGATTCGAATCGCCTTTAAAGCACAGGAAAAGCGGCAAAACCTCGACAATGATGCCCTTGGCCAAAAAGGGCGTATGCGTTTTTTCCTGAATATATTCAGGAAAAACGCATACGCCCTTTTTGGCCAACCAAGCAACCTGGAAAGGCAAATCAGCGCTACAAAGAAGTCTCGCTTCCCATCGGTCAAAAGGGCCATGCTGAATAAAGTGTCAAAACCAGAAATGCAAAACAGGCCATGGAGAAACGGGAGCCTGGCTACGCTGATGGGCGGGATGTAAATTGCCAACAGCCACTCTGGAGAAGTGCACGGTGTGTCCTGAAACATCGAAAAAAATCAGCCTAGGGAGCATAGGGCACTTCCACTCATGGGCGTATAAATTGGGAAAACTAAAAATCAGCAAGACACAGGCACCCCAAAGTTTAGGGCTGCTCTGTTGACAAGAACCTCCACTTCGTTACACCTTAAATATCCCAGGAAAGAGAAAAATGGATAAAGAAGTTGTGGTCCTTATGTACAATGGAATATCACTCAGCCATGAAATCAACGTCATAAGGCTAGTAGCAGCAAGATGAGTGGATTTAGGTAGGACGATTCTAAGTGAAATAAGTCACACAGAAAAAGATACTTATCATAAGATATCACTTATAGAGGGAATATAAAAACCGCTACCCTTGAACTGAATTACAAATCAGAGCAGGGTAACACGTTTAGAAAACACACTATGGCTGCTTAACGGGAAAGGTGAGGTGGGGTGATGCATAAAACAAGGGTTTCAAATTAGCTCAGATACCGTTCCATAAACCCAATAGGTAATAGACAAGACCTACTCCTTGCTCAGTGAATTGGACTCAACAGCCCCTATTCACCGCCCAAGAATATATCTGACTAGTAAGAATCTTAAAACCTATGCATTGATATCTCTCTGTAAGTGAGTCAAGTGGGTGTAAAGCGGCAAAAACACAGCAGTGAAAAGCAGGTAAACCCCATTATAAAAATCAATTACTTTTAAAAACCCGTGAAACAAAGACAGTGAAAGAGAGAGAAATTCTTACAAAATTCGTTCAGGGGCTGTGATGCCACCTGGATTGACCATATCTAGACCCACAGTTGATTGAGACATAAGGGTGGACACTCTTGGGGCTGAGAGGTTTGGTGAGGTTGGGTGAGCAAACGCAGACCCTTTAAAGTAATACTGCGTGGTACCCATCCCATGGGTCCCAAATCTCCAGGTTCAAGGGCATCTTCCTACATCGAAAGCATGCATGAGAAACCCAGAAGATGGTACACCGTGTGATCCGGAAAGGTTTTCAAAACGCACCTCATTTCTCATCTCCTTGTGCTCGGGTTTGCCATTCCAGCCGCTTTACTAGCAATCTCCCTCCTTGGAGAATCAGCACCTTTAACCTCCTGTTCCGTACAGGTTGCAATTTGTCCTGAGGATGAACGGGAAGAGGGGGAACCAATGAGAGACTAGCTCTAGGTGTTGGGACAGGCACAGGTCACTCTATTTTCCCATCAGGAAGAATAATTAACCACAGGCTCAGCCTGCCGCCCGGGACCAGAATAGGGCCTGAAGCAATCCTGCGCTTTTGCGGCCAGCTCCCAAGAAAGCGAGTTGAAAAATGGAGCTCAGGGGCACTGCAATTCACAAACCTGCAGACTTATAAATGATGACTCTCGTCCACAAATATATTGAGGGAAGGCAACGAAGAGGATTGGAAAGCAAAGCAGAATTGCAGGAAACAGATTTCAGGAGGGAGATCCGAATCGCCTTTAAAGCACAGGAAAAGCGGCAAAACCTCGACAATGATGCCCTTGGCCAAAAAGGGCGTATGCGTTTTTTCCTGAATATATTCAGGAAAAAACGCATACGCCCTTTTTGGCCAACCAAGCAACCTGGAAAGGCAAATCAGCGCTACAAAGAAGTCTCGCTTCCCATCGGTCAAAAGGGCCATGCTGAATAAAGTGTCAAAACCAGAAATGCAAAACAGGCCATGGAGAAACGGGAGACTGGCTACGCTGATGGGCGGGATGTAAATTGCCAACAGCCACTCTGGAGAAGTGCACGGTGTGTCCTGAAACATCGAAAAAAATCAGCTTAGGGAGCATAGGGCACTTCCACTCATGGGCGTATAAATTGGGAAAACTAAAAATCAGCAAGACACAGGCACCCCAAAGTTTAGGGCTGCTCTGTTGACAAGAACCTCCACTTTGTTTCTCATTAAATATCCCAGGGAAGAGAAAAATGGATAAAGAAGTTGTGGTCCTTATGTACAATGGAATATCACTCAGCCATGAAATCAACGTCATAAGGCTAGTAGCAGCAAGATGAGTGGATTTAGGTAGGACCATTCTAAGTGAAATAAGTCACACAGAAAAAGATACTTATCATAAGATATCACTTATAGAGGGAATATAAAAACCGCTACCGTTGAACTGAATTACAAATCAGAGCAGGGTAACACGTTTAGAAAACACACTATGGCTGCTTAACGGGAAAGGTGAGGTGGGGTGATGCATAAAACAAGGGTTTCAAATTAGCTCAGATACCGTTCCATAAACCCAATAGGTAATAGACAAGACCTACTCCTTGCTCAGTGAATTGGACTCAACACCCCCTATTCACCGCCCAAGAATATATCTGACTAGTAAGAATCTTAAAACCTATGCATTGATATCTCTCTGTAAGTGAGTCAAGTGGGTGTAAAGCGGCAAAAACACAGCAGTGAAAAGCAGGTAAACCCCATTATAAAAATCAATTACTTTTAAAAACCCGTGAAACAAAGACAGTGAAAGAGAGAGAAATTCTTACAAAATTCGTTCAGGGGCTGTGATGCCACCTGGATTGACCACATCTAGACCCACAGTTGATTGAGACATAAGGGTGGACACTCTTGGGGCTGAGAGGTTTGGTGAGGTTGGGTGAGCAAACGCAGACCCTTTAAAGTAATACTGCGTGGTACCCATCCCATGGGTCCCAAATCTCCAGGTTCAAGGGCATCTTCCTACATCGAAAGCATGCATGAGAAACCCAGAAGATGGTACACCGTGTGATCCGGAAAGGTTTTCAAAACGCACCTCATTTCTCATCTCCTTGTGCTCGGGTTTGCCATTCCAGCCGCTTTACTAGCAATCTCCCTCCTTGGAGAATCAGCACCTTTAACCTCCTGTTCCGTACAGGTTGCAATTTGTCCTGAGGATGAACGGGAAGAGGGGGAACCAATGAGAGACTAGCTCTAGGTGTTGGGACAGGCACAGGTCACTCTATTTTCCCATCAGGAAGAAGAATTAACCACAGGCTCAGCCTGCCGCCCGGGACCAGAATAGGGCCTGAAGCAATCCTGCGCTTTTGCGGCCAGCTCCCAAGAAAGCGAGTTGAAAAATGGAGCTCAGGGGCACTGCAATTCACAAACCTGCAGACTTATAAATGATGACTCTCGTCCACAAATATATTGAGGGAAGGCAACGAAGAGGATTGGAAAGCAAGGCAGAATTGCAGGAAACAGATTTCAGGAGGGAGATTCCAATCGCCTTTAAAGCACAGGAAAAGCGGCAAAACCTCGACAATGATGCCCTTGGCCAAAAAGGGCGTATGCGTTTTTTCCTGAATATATTCAGGAAAAAACGCATACGCCCTTTTTGGCCAACCAAGCAACCTGGAAAGGCAAATCAGCGCTACAAAGAAGTCTCGCTTCCCATCGGTCAAAAGGGCCATGCTGAATAAAGTGTCAAAACCAGAAATGCAAAACAGGCCATGGAGAAACGGGAGCCTGGCTACGCTGATGGGCGGGATGTAAATTGCCAACAGCCACTCTGGAGAAGTGCACGGTGTGTCCTGAAACATCGAAAAAAATCAGCCTAGGGAGCATAGGGCACTTCCACTCATGGGCGTATAAATTGGGAAAACTAAAAATCAGCAAGACACAGGCACCCCAAAGTTTAGGGCTGCTCTGTTGACAAGAACCTCCACTTCGTTACACCTTAAATATCCCAGGAAAGAGAAAAATGGATAAAGAAGTTGTGGTCCTTATGTACAATGGAATATCACTCAGCCATGAAATCAACGTCATAAGGCTAGTAGCAGCAAGATGAGTGGATTTAGGTAGGACGATTCTAAGTGAAATAAGTCACACAGAAAAAGATACTTATCATAAGATATCACTTATAGAGGGAATATAAAAACCGCTACCCTTGAACTGAATTACAAATCAGAGCAGGGTAACACGTTTAGAAAACACACTATGGCTGCTTAACGGGAAAGGTGAGGTGGGGTGATGCATAAAACAAGGGTTTCAAATTAGCTCAGATACCGTTCCATAAACCCAATAGGTAATAGACAAGACCTACTCCTTGCTCAGTGAATTGGACTCAACACCCCCTATTCACCGCCCAAGAATATATCTGACTAGTAAGAATCTTAAAACCTATGCATTGATATCTCTCTGTAAGTGAGTCAAGTGGGTGTAAAGCGGCAAAAACACAGCAGTGAAAAGCAGGTAAACCCCATTATAAAAATCAATTACTTTTAAAAACCCGTGAAACAAAGACAGTGAAAGAGAGAGAAATTCTTACAAAATTCGTTCAGGGGCTGTGATGCCACCTGGATTGACCATATCTAGACCCACAGTTGATTGAGACATAAGGGTGGACACTCTTGGGGCTGAGAGGTTTGGTGAGGTTGGGTGAGCAAACGCAGACCCTTTAAAGTAATACTGCGTGGTACCCATCCCATGGGTCCCAAATCTCCAGGTTCAAGGGCATCTTCCTACATCGAAAGCATGCATGAGAAACCCAGAAGATGGTACACCGTGTGATCCGGAAAGGTTTTCAAAACGCACCTCATTTCTCATCTCCTTGTGCTCGGGTTTGCCATTCCAGCCGCTTTACTAGCAATCTCCCTCCTTGGAGAATCAGCACCTTTAACCTCCTGTTCCGTACAGGTTGCAATTTGTCCTGAGGATGAACGGGAAGAGGGGGAACCAATGAGAGACTAGCTCTAGGTGTTGGGACAGGCACAGGTCACTCTATTTTCCCATCAGGAAGAAGAATTAACCACAGGCTCAGCCTGCCGCCCGGGACCAGAATAGGGCCTGAAGCAATCCTGCGCTTTTGCGGCCAGCTCCCAAGAAAGCGAGTTGAAAAATGGAGCTCAGGGGCACTGCAATTCACAAACCTGCAGACTTATAAATGATGACTCTCGTCCACAAATATATTGAGGGAAGGCAACGAAGAGGATTGGAAAGCAAGGCAGAATTGCAGGAAACAGATTTCAGGAGGGAGATTCCAATCGCCTTTAAAGCACAGGAAAAGCGGCAAAACCTCGACAATGATGCCCTTGGCCAAAAAGGGCGTATGCGTTTTTTCCTGAATATATTCAGGAAAAAACGCATACGCCCTTTTTGGCCAACCAAGCAACCTGGAAAGGCAAATCAGCGCTACAAAGAAGTCTCGCTTCCCATCGGTCAAAAGGGCCATGCTGAATAAAGTGTCAAAACCAGAAATGCAAAACAGGCCATGGAGAAACGGGAGCCTGGCTACGCTGATGGGCGGGATGTAAATTGCCAACAGCCACTCTGGAGAAGTGCACGGTGTGTCCTGAAACATCGAAAAAAATCAGCCTAGGGAGCATAGGGCACTTCCACTCATGGGCGTATAAATTGGGAAAACTAAAAATCAGCAAGACACAGGCACCCCAAAGTTTAGGGCTGCTCTGTTGACAAGAACCTCCACTTCGTTACACCTTAAATATCCCAGGAAAGAGAAAAATGGATAAAGAAGTTGTGGTCCTTATGTACAATGGAATATCACTCAGCCATGAAATCAACGTCATAAGGCTAGTAGCAGCAAGATGAGTGGATTTAGGTAGGACGATTCTAAGTGAAATAAGTCACACAGAAAAAGATACTTATCATAAGATATCACTTATAGAGGGAATATAAAAACCGCTACCCTTGAACTGAATTACAAATCAGAGCAGGGTAACACGTTTAGAAAACACACTATGGCTGCTTAACGGGAAAGGTGAGGTGGGGTGATGCATAAAACAAGGGTTTCAAATTAGCTCAGATACCGTTCCATAAACCCAATAGGTAATAGACAAGACCTACTCCTTGCTCAGTGAATTGGACTCAACACCCCCTATTCACCGCCCAAGAATATATCTGACTAGTAAGAATCTTAAAACCTATGCATTGATATCTCTCTGTAAGTGAGTCAAGTGGGTGTAAAGCGGCAAAAACACAGCAGTGAAAAGCAGGTAAACCCCATTATAAAAATCAATTACTTTTAAAAACCCGTGAAACAAAGACAGTGAAAGAGAGAGAAATTCTTACAAAATTCGTTCAGGGGCTGTGATGCCACCTGGATTGACCATATCTAGACCCACAGTTGATTGAGACATAAGGGTGGACACTCTTGGGGCTGAGAGGTTTGGTGAGGTTGGGTGAGCAAACGCAGACCCTTTAAAGTAATACTGCGTGGTACCCATCCCATGGGTCCCAAATCTCCAGGTTGAAGGGCATCTTCCTACATCGAAAGCATGCATGAGAAACCCAGAAGATGGTACACCGTGTGATCCGGAAAGGTTTTCAAAACGCACCTCATTTCTCATCTCCTTGTGCTCGGGTTTGCCATTCCAGCCGCTTTACTAGCAATCTCCCTCCTTGGAGAATCAGCACCTTTAACCTCCTGTTCCGTACAGGTTGCAATTTGTCCTGAGGATGAACGGGAAGAGGGGGAACCAATGAGAGACTAGCTCTAGGTGTTGGGACAGGCACAGGTCACTCTATTTTCCCATCAGGAAGAAGAATTAACCACAGGCTCAGCCTGCCGCCCGGGACCAGAATAGGGCCTGAAGCAATCCTGCGCTTTTGCGGCCAGCTCCCAAGAAAGCGAGTTGAAAAATGGAGCTCAGGGGCACTGCAATTCACAAACCTGCAGACTTATAAATGATGACTCTCGTCCACAAATATATTGAGGGAAGGCAACGAAGAGGATTGGAAAGCAAGGCAGAATTGCAGGAAACAGATTTCAGGAGGGAGATTCGAATCGCCTTTAAAGCACAGGAAAAGCGGCAAAACCTCGACAATGATGCCCTTGGCCAAAAAGGGCGTATGCGTTTTTTCCTGAATATATTCAGGAAAAAACGCATACGCCCTTTTTGGCCAACCAAGCAACCTGGAAAGGCAAATCAGCGCTACAAAGAAGTCTCGCTTCCCATCGGTCAAAAGGGCCATGCTGAATGAAGTGTCAAAACCAGAAATGCAAAACAGGCCATGGAGAAACGGGAGCCTGGCTACGCTGATGGGCGGGATGTAAATTGCCAACAGCCACTCTGGAGAAGTGCACGGTGTGTCCTGAAACATCGAAAAAACTCAGCTTAGGGAGCATAGGTCACTTCCACTCATGGGCGTATAAATTGGGAAAACTAAAAATCAGCAAGACACAGGCACCCCAAAGTTTAGGGCTGCTCTGTTGACAAGAACCTCCACTTCGTTACACCTTAAATATCCCAGGAAAGAGAAAAATGGATAAAGAAGTTGTGGTCCTTATGTACAATGGAATATCACTCAGCCATGAAATCAACGTCATAAGGCTAGTAGCAGCAAGATGAGTGGATTTAGGTAGGACGATTCTAAGTGAAATAAGTCACACAGAAAAAGATACTTATCATAAGATATCACTTATAGAGGGAATATAAAAACCGCTACCCTTGAACTGAATTACAAATCAGAGCAGGGTAACACGTTTAGAAAACACACTATGGCTGCTTAACGGGAAAGGTGAGGTGGGGTGATGCATAAAACAAGGGTTTCAAATTAGCTCAGATACCGTTCCATAAACCCAATAGGTAATAGACAAGACCTACTCCTTGCTCAGTGAATTGGACTCAACACCCCCTATTCACCGCCCAAAAATATATCTGACTAGTAAGAATCTTAAAACCTATGCATTGATATCTCTCTGTAAGTGAGTCAAGTGGGTGTAAAGCGGCAAAAACACAGCAGTGAAAAGCAGGTAAACCCCATTATAAAAATCAATTACTTTTAAAAACCCGTGAAACAAAGACAGTGAAAGAGAGAGAAATTCTTACAAAATTCGTTCAGGGGCTGTGATGCCACCTGGATTGACCATATCTAGACCCACAGTTGATTGAGACATAAGGGTGGACACTCTTGGGGCTGATAGGTTTGGTGAGGTTGGGTGAGCAAACGCAGACCCTTTAAAGTAATACTGCGTGGTACCCATCCCATGGGTCCCAAATCTCCAGGTTCAAGGGCATCTTCCTACATCGAAAGCATGCATGAGAAACCCAGAAGATGGTACACCGTGTGATCCGGAAAGGTTTTCAAAACGCACCTCATTTCTCATCTCCTTGTGCTCGGGTTTGCCATTCCAGCCGCTTTACTAGCAATCTCCCTCCTTGGAGAATCAGCACCTTTAACCTCCTGTTCCGTACAGGTTGCAATTTGTCCTGAGGATGAACGGGAAGAGGGGGAACCAATGAGAGACTAGCTCTAGGTGTTGGGACAGGCACAGGTCACTCTATTTTCCCATCAGGAAGAAGAATTAACCACAGGCTCAGCCTGCCGCCCGGGACCAGAATAGGGCCTGAAGCAATCCTGCGCTTTTGCGGCCAGCTCCCAAGAAAGCGAGTTGAAAAATGGAGCTCAGGGGCACTGCAATTCACAAACCTGCAGACTTATAAATGATGACTCTCGTCCACAAATATATTGAGGGAAGGCAACGAAGAGGATTGGAAAGCAAAGCAGAATTGCAGGAAACAGATTTCAGGAGGGAGATCCGAATCGCCTTTAAAGCACAGGAAAAGCGGCAAAACCTCGACAATGATGCCCTTGGCCAAAAAGGGCGTATGCGTTTTTTCCTGAATATATTCAGGAAAAAACGCATACGCCCTTTTTGGCCAACCAAGCAACCTGGAAAGGCAAATCAGCGCTACAAAGAAGTCTCGCTTCCCATCGGTCAAAAGGGCCATGCTGAATAAAGTGTCAAAACCAGAAATGCAAAACAGGCCATGGAGAAACGGGAGACTGGCTACGCTGATGGGCGGGATGTAAATTGCCAACAGCCACTCTGGAGAAGTGCACGGTGTGTCCTGAAACATCGAAAAAAATCAGCTTAGGGAGCATAGGGCACTTCCACTCATGGGCGTATAAATTGGGAAAACTAAAAATCAGCAAGACACAGGCACCCCAAAGTTTAGGGCTGCTCTGTTGACAAGAACCTCCACTTTGTTTCTCATTAAATATCCCAGGGAAGAGAAAAATGGATAAAGAAGTTGTGGTCCTTATGTACAATGGAATATCACTCAGCCATGAAATCAACGTCATAAGGCTAGTAGCAGCAAGATGAGTGGATTTAGGTAGGACCATTCTAAGTGAAATAAGTCACACAGAAAAAGATACTTATCATAAGATATCACTTATAGAGGGAATATAAAAACCGCTACCGTTGAACTGAATTACAAATCAGAGCAGGGTAACACGTTTAGAAAACACACTATGGCTGCTTAACGGGAAAGGTGAGGTGGGGTGATGCATAAAACAAGGGTTTCAAATTAGCTCAGATACCGTTCCATAAACCCAATAGGTAATAGACAAGACCTACTCCTTGCTCAGTGAATTGGACTCAACACCCCCTATTCACCGCCCAAGAATATATCTGACTAGTAAGAATCTTAAAACCTATGCATTGATATCTCTCTGTAAGTGAGTCAAGTGGGTGTAAAGCGGCAAAAACACAGCAGTGAAAAGCAGGTAAACCCCATTATAAAAATCAATTACTTTTAAAAACCCGTGAAACAAAGACAGTGAAAGAGAGAGAAATTCTTACAAAATTCGTTCAGGGGCTGTGATGCCACCTGGATTGACCACATCTAGACCCACAGTTGATTGAGACATAAGGGTGGACACTCTTGGGGCTGAGAGGTTTGGTGAGGTTGGGTGAGCAAACGCAGACCCTTTAAAGTAATACTGCGTGGTACCCATCCCATGGGTCCCAAATCTCCAGGTTCAAGGGCATCTTCCTACATCGAAAGCATGCATGAGAAACCCAGAAGATGGTACACCGTGTGATCCGGAAAGGTTTTCAAAACGCACCTCATTTCTCATCTCCTTGTGTTCGGGTTTGCCATTCCAGCCGCTTTACTAGCAATCTCCCTCCTTGGAGAATCAGCACCTTTAACCTCCTGTTCCGTACAGGTTGCAATTTGTCCTGAGGATGAACGGGAAGAGGGGGAACCAATGAGAGACTAGCTCTAGGTGTTGGGACAGGCACAGGTCACTCTATTTTCCCATCAGGAAGAAGAATTAACCACAGGCTCAGCCTGCCGCCCGGGACCAGAATAGGGCCTGAAGCAATCCTGCGCTTTTGCGGCCAGCTCCCAAGAAAGCGAGTTGAAAAATGGAGCTCAGGGGCACTGCAATTCACAAACCTGCAGACTTATAAATGATGACTCTCGTCCACAAATATATTGAGGGAAGGCAACGAAGAGGATTGGAAAGCAAGGCAGAATTGCAGGAAACAGATTTCAGGAGGGAGATTCCAATCGCCTTTAAAGCACAGGAAAAGCGGCAAAACCTCGACAATGATGCCCTTGGCCAAAAAGGGCGTATGCGTTTTTTCCTGAATATATTCAGGAAAAAACGCATACGCCCTTTTTGGCCAACCAAGCAACCTGGAAAGGCAAATCAGCGCTACAAAGAAGTCTCGCTTCCCATCGGTCAAAAGGGCCATGCTGAATAAAGTGTCAAAACCAGAAATGCAAAACAGGCCATGGAGAAACGGGAGCCTGGCTACGCTGATGGGCGGGATGTAAATTGCCAACAGCCACTCTGGAGAAGTGCACGGTGTGTCCTGAAACATCGAAAAAAATCAGCCTAGGGAGCATAGGGCACTTCCACTCATGGGCGTATAAATTGGGAAAACTAAAAATCAGCAAGACACAGGCACCCCAAAGTTTAGGGCTGCTCTGTTGACAAGAACCTCCACTTCGTTACACCTTAAATATCCCAGGAAAGAGAAAAATGGATAAAGAAGTTGTGGTCCTTATGTACAATGGAATATCACTCAGCCATGAAATCAACGTCATAAGGCTAGTAGCAGCAAGATGAGTGGATTTAGGTAGGACGATTCTAAGTGAAATAAGTCACACAGAAAAAGATACTTATCATAAGATATCACTTATAGAGGGAATATAAAAACCGCTACCCTTGAACTGAATTACAAATCAGAGCAGGGTAACACGTTTAGAAAACACACTATGGCTGCTTAACGGGAAAGGTGAGGTGGGGTGATGCATAAAACAAGGGTTTCAAATTAGCTCAGATACCGTTCCATAAACCCAATAGGTAATAGACAAGACCTACTCCTTGCTCAGTGAATTGGACTCAACACCCCCTATTCACCGCCCAAGAATATATCTGACTAGTAAGAATCTTAAAACCTATGCATTGATATCTCTCTGTAAGTGAGTCAAGTGGGTGTAAAGCGGCAAAAACACAGCAGTGAAAAGCAGGTAAACCCCATTATAAAAATCAATTACTTTTAAAAACCCGTGAAACAAAGACAGTGAAAGAGAGAGAAATTCTTACAAAATTCGTTCAGGGGCTGTGATGCCACCTGGATTGACCATATCTAGACCCACAGTTGATTGAGACATAAGGGTGGACACTCTTGGGGCTGAGAGGTTTGGTGAGGTTGGGTGAGCAAACGCAGACCCTTTAAAGTAATACTGCGTGGTACCCATCCCATGGGTCCCAAATCTCCAGGTTCAAGGGCATCTTCCTACATCGAAAGCATGCATGAGAAACCCAGAAGATGGTACACCGTGTGATCCGGAAAGGTTTTCAAAACGCACCTCATTTCTCATCTCCTTGTGCTCGGGTTTGCCATTCCAGCCGCTTTACTAGCAATCTCCCTCCTTGGAGAATCAGCACCTTTAACCTCCTGTTCCGTACAGGTTGCAATTTGTCCTGAGGATGAACGGGAAGAGGGGGAACCAATGAGAGACTAGCTCTAGGTGTTGGGACAGGCACAGGTCACTCTATTTTCCCATCAGGAAGAAGAATTAACCACAGGCTCAGCCTGCCGCCCGGGACCAGAATAGGGCCTGAAGCAATCCTGCGCTTTTGCGGCCAGCTCCCAAGAAAGCGAGTTGAAAAATGGAGCTCAGGGGCACTGCAATTCACAAACCTGCAGACTTATAAATGATGACTCTCGTCCACAAATATATTGAGGGAAGGCAACGAAGAGGATTGGAAAGCAAGGCAGAATTGCAGGAAACAGATTTCAGGAGGGAGATTCCAATCGCCTTTAAAGCACAGGAAAAGCGGCAAAACCTCGACAATGATGCCCTTGGCCAAAAAGGGCGTATGCGTTTTTTCCTGAATATATTCAGGAAAAAACGCATACGCCCTTTTTGGCCAACCAAGCAACCTGGAAAGGCAAATCAGCGCTACAAAGAAGTCTCGCTTCCCATCGGTCAAAAGGGCCATGCTGAATAAAGTGTCAAAACCAGAAATGCAAAACAGGCCATGGAGAAACGGGAGCCTGGCTACGCTGATGGGCGGGATGTAAATTGCCAACAGCCACTCTGGAGAAGTGCACGGTGTGTCCTGAAACATCGAAAAAAATCAGCCTAGGGAGCATAGGGCACTTCCACTCATGGGCGTATAAATTGGGAAAACTAAAAATCAGCAAGACACAGGCACCCCAAAGTTTAGGGCTGCTCTGTTGACAAGAACCTCCACTTCGTTACACCTTAAATATCCCAGGAAAGAGAAAAATGGATAAAGAAGTTGTGGTCCTTATGTACAATGGAATATCACTCAGCCATGAAATCAACGTCATAAGGCTAGTAGCAGCAAGATGAGTGGATTTAGGTAGGACGATTCTAAGTGAAATAAGTCACACAGAAAAAGATACTTATCATAAGATATCACTTATAGAGGGAATATAAAAACCGCTACCCTTGAACTGAATTACAAATCAGAGCAGGGTAACACGTTTAGAAAACACACTATGGCTGCTTAACGGGAAAGGTGAGGTGGGGTGATGCATAAAACAAGGGTTTCAAATTAGCTCAGATACCGTTCCATAAACCCAATAGGTAATAGACAAGACCTACTCCTTGCTCAGTGAATTGGACTCAACACCCCCTATTCACCGCCCAAGAATATATCTGACTAGTAAGAATCTTAAAACCTATGCATTGATATCTCTCTGTAAGTGAGTCAAGTGGGTGTAAAGCGGCAAAAACACAGCAGTGAAAAGCAGGTAAACCCCATTATAAAAATCAATTACTTTTAAAAACCCGTGAAACAAAGACAGTGAAAGAGAGAGAAATTCTTACAAAATTCGTTCAGGGGCTGTGATGCCACCTGGATTGACCATATCTAGACCCACAGTTGATTGAGACATAAGGGTGGACACTCTTGGGGCTGAGAGGTTTGGTGAGGTTGGGTGAGCAAACGCAGACCCTTTAAAGTAATACTGCGTGGTACCCATCCCATGGGTCCCAAATCTCCAGGTTGAAGGGCATCTTCCTACATCGAAAGCATGCATGAGAAACCCAGAAGATGGTACACCGTGTGATCCGGAAAGGTTTTCAAAACGCACCTCATTTCTCATCTCCTTGTGCTCGGGTTTGCCATTCCAGCCGCTTTACTAGCAATCTCCCTCCTTGGAGAATCAGCACCTTTAACCTCCTGTTCCGTACAGGTTGCAATTTGTCCTGAGGATGAACGGGAAGAGGGGGAACCAATGAGAGACTAGCTCTAGGTGTTGGGACAGGCACAGGTCACTCTATTTTCCCATCAGGAAGAAGAATTAACCACAGGCTCAGCCTGCCGCCCGGGACCAGAATAGGGCCTGAAGCAATCCTGCGCTTTTGCGGCCAGCTCCCAAGAAAGCGAGTTGAAAAATGGAGCTCAGGGGCACTGCAATTCACAAACCTGCAGACTTATAAATGATGACTCTCGTCCACAAATATATTGAGGGAAGGCAACGAAGAGGATTGGAAAGCAAGGCAGAATTGCAGGAAACAGATTTCAGGAGGGAGATTCCAATCGCCTTTAAAGCACAGGAAAAGCGGCAAAACCTCGACAATGATGCCCTTGGCCAAAAAGGGCGTATGCGTTTTTTCCTGAATATATTCAGGAAAAAACGCATACGCCCTTTTTGGCCAACCAAGCAACCTGGAAAGGCAAATCAGCGCTACAAAGAAGTCTCGCTTCCCATCGGTCAAAAGGGCCATGCTGAATAAAGTGTCAAAACCAGAAATGCAAAACAGGCCATGGAGAAACGGGAGCCTGGCTACGCTGATGGGCGGGATGTAAATTGCCAACAGCCACTCTGGAGAAGTGCACGGTGTGTCCTGAAACATCGAAAAAACTCAGCTTAGGGAGCATAGGTCACTTCCACTCATGGGCGTATAAATTGGGAAAACTAAAAATCAGCAAGACACAGGCACCCCAAAGTTTAGGGCTGCTCTGTTGACAAGAACCTCCACTTCGTTACACCTTAAATATCCCAGGAAAGAGAAAAATGGATAAAGAAGTTGTGGTCCTTATGTACAATGGAATATCACTCAGCCATGAAATCAACGTCATAAGGCTAGTAGCAGCAAGATGAGTGGATTTAGGTAGGACGATTCTAAGTGAAATAAGTCACACAGAAAAAGATACTTATCATAAGATATCACTTATAGAGGGAATATAAAAACCGCTACCCTTGAACTGAATTACAAATCAGAGCAGGGTAACACGTTTAGAAAACACACTATGGCTGCTTAACGGGAAAGGTGAGGTGGGGTGATGCATAAAACAAGGGTTTCAAATTAGCTCAGATACCGTTCCATAAACCCAATAGGTAATAGACAAGACCTACTCCTTGCTCAGTGAATTGGACTCAACACCCCCTATTCACCGCCCAAGAATATATCTGACTAGTAAGAATCTTAAAACCTATGCATTGATATCTCTCTGTAAGTGAGTCAAGTGGGTGTAAAGCGGCAAAAACACAGCAGTGAAAAGCAGGTAAACCCCATTATAAAAATCAATTACTTTTAAAAACCCGTGAAACAAAGACAGTGAAAGAGAGAGAAATTCTTACAAAATTCGTTCAGGGGCTGTGATGCCACCTGGATTGACCATATCTAGACCCACAGTTGATTGAGACATAAGGGTGGACACTCTTGGGGCTGAGAGGTTTGGTGAGGTTGGGTGAGCAAACGCAGACCCTTTAAAGTAATACTGCGTGGTACCCATCCCATGGGTCCCAAATCTCCAGGTTGAAGGGCATCTTCCTACATCGAAAGCATGCATGAGAAACCCAGAAGATGGTACACCGTGTGATCCGGAAAGGTTTTCAAAACGCACCTCATTTCTCATCTCCTTGTGCTCGGGTTTGCCATTCCAGCCGCTTTACTAGCAATCTCCCTCCTTGGAGAATCAGCACCTTTAACCTCCTGTTCCGTACAGGTTGCAATTTGTCCTGAGGATGAACGGGAAGAGGGGGAACCAATGAGAGACTAGCTCTAGGTGTTGGGACAGGCACAGGTCACTCTATTTTCCCATCAGGAAGAAGAATTAACCACAGGCTCAGCCTGCCGCCCGGGACCAGAATAGGGCCTGAAGCAATCCTGCGCTTTTGCGGCCAGCTCCCAAGAAAGCGAGTTGAAAAATGGAGCTCAGGGGCACTGCAATTCACAAACCTGCAGACTTATAAATGATGACTCTCGTCCACAAATATATTGAGGGAAGGCAACGAAGAGGATTGGAAAGCAAGGCAGAATTGCAGGAAACAGATTTCAGGAGGGAGATTCCAATCGCCTTTAAAGCACAGGAAAAGCGGCAAAACCTCGACAATGATGCCCTTGGCCAAAAAGGGCGTATGCGTTTTTTCCTGAATATATTCAGGAAAAAACGCATACGCCCTTTTTGGCCAACCAAGCAACCTGGAAAGGCAAATCAGCGCTACAAAGAAGTCTCGCTTCCCATCGGTCAAAAGGGCCATGCTGAATAAAGTGTCAAAACCAGAAATGCAAAACAGGCCATGGAGAAACGGGAGCCTGGCTACGCTGATGGGCGGGATGTAAATTGCCAACAGCCACTCTGGAGAAGTGCACGGTGTGTCCTGAAACATCGAAAAAACTCAGCTTAGGGAGCATAGGTCACTTCCACTCATGGGCGTATAAATTGGGAAAACTAAAAATCAGCAAGACACAGGCACCCCAAAGTTTAGGGCTGCTCTGTTGACAAGAACCTCCACTTCGTTACACCTTAAATATCCCAGGAAAGAGAAAAATGGATAAAGAAGTTGTGGTCCTTATGTACAATGGAATATCACTCAGCCATGAAATCAACGTCATAAGGCTAGTAGCAGCAAGATGAGTGGATTTAGGTAGGACGATTCTAAGTGAAATAAGTCACACAGAAAAAGATACTTATCATAAGATATCACTTATAGAGGGAATATAAAAACCGCTACCCTTGAACTGAATTACAAATCAGAGCAGGGTAACACGTTTAGAAAACACACTATGGCTGCTTAACGGGAAAGGTGAGGTGGGGTGATGCATAAAACAAGGGTTTCAAATTAGCTCAGATACCGTTCCATAAACCCAATAGGTAATAGACAAGACCTACTCCTTGCTCAGTGAATTGGACTCAACACCCCCTATTCACCGCCCAAGAATATATCTGACTAGTAAGAATCTTAAAACCTATGCATTGATATCTCTCTGTAAGTGAGTCAAGTGGGTGTAAAGCGGCAAAAACACAGCAGTGAAAAGCAGGTAAACCCCATTATAAAAATCAATTACTTTTAAAAACCCGTGAAACAAAGACAGTGAAAGAGAGAGAAATTCTTACAAAATTCGTTCAGGGGCTGTGATGCCACCTGGATTGACCATATCTAGACCCACAGTTGATTGAGACATAAGGGTGGACACTCTTGGGGCTGATAGGTTTGGTGAGGTTGGGTGAGCAAACGCAGACCCTTTAAAGTAATACTGCGTGGTACCCATCCCATGGGTCCCAAATCTCCAGGTTGAAGGGCATCTTCCTACATCGAAAGCATGCATGAGAAACCCAGAAGATGGTACACCGTGTGATCCGGAAAGGTTTTCAAAACGCACCTCATTTCTCATCTCCTTGTGCTCGGGTTTGCCATTCCAGCCGCTTTACTAGCAATCTCCCTCCTTGGAGAATCAGCACCTTTAACCTCCTGTTCCGTACAGGTTGCAATTTGTCCTGAGGATGAACGGGAAGAGGGGGAACCAATGAGAGACTAGCTCTAGGTGTTGGGACAGGCACAGGTCACTCTATTTTCCCATCAGGAAGAAGAATTAACCACAGGCTCAGCCTGCCGCCCGGGACCAGAATAGGGCCTGAAGCAATCCTGCGCTTTTGCGGCCAGCTCCCAAGAAAGCGAGTTGAAAAATGGAGCTCAGGGGCACTGCAATTCACAAACCTGCAGACTTATAAATGATGACTCTCGTCCACAAATATATTGAGGGAAGGCAACGAAGAGGATTGGAAAGCAAGGCAGAATTGCAGGAAACAGATTTCAGGAGGGAGATTCCAATCGCCTTTAAAGCACAGGAAAAGCGGCAAAACCTCGACAATGATGCCCTTGGCCAAAAAGGGCGTATGCGTTTTTTCCTGAATATATTCAGGAAAAAACGCATACGCCCTTTTTGGCCAACCAAGCAACCTGGAAAGGCAAATCAGCGCTACAAAGAAGTCTCGCTTCCCATCGGTCAAAAGGGCCATGCTGAATAAAGTGTCAAAACCAGAAATGCAAAACAGGCCATGGAGAAACGGGAGCCTGGCTACGCTGATGGGCGGGATGTAAATTGCCAACAGCCACTCTGGAGAAGTGCACGGTGTGTCCTGAAACATCGAAAAAAATCAGCCTAGGGAGCATAGGGCACTTCCACTCATGGGCGTATAAATTGGGAAAACTAAAAATCAGCAAGACACAGGCACCCCAAAGTTTAGGGCTGCTCTGTTGACAAGAACCTCCACTTCGTTACACCTTAAATATCCCAGGAAAGAGAAAAATGGATAAAGAAGTTGTGGTCCTTATGTACAATGGAATATCACTCAGCCATGAAATCAACGTCATAAGGCTAGTAGCAGCAAGATGAGTGGATTTAGGTAGGACGATTCTAAGTGAAATAAGTCACACAGAAAAAGATACTTATCATAAGATATCACTTATAGAGGGAATATAAAAACCGCTACCCTTGAACTGAATTACAAATCAGAGCAGGGTAACACGTTTAGAAAACACACTATGGCTGCTTAACGGGAAAGGTGAGGTGGGGTGATGCATAAAACAAGGGTTTCAAATTAGCTCAGATACCGTTCCATAAACCCAATAGGTAATAGACAAGACCTACTCCTTGCTCAGTGAATTGGACTCAACACCCCCTATTCACCGCCCAAGAATATATCTGACTAGTAAGAATCTTAAAACCTATGCATTGATATCTCTCTGTAAGTGAGTCCAGTGGGTGTAAAGCGGCAAAAACACAGCAGTGAAAAGCAGGTAAACCCCATTATAAAAATCAATTACTTTTAAAAACCCGTGAAACAAAGACAGTGAAAGAGAGAGAAATTCTTACAAAATTCGTTCAGGGGCTGTGATGCCACCTGGATTGACCATATCTAGACCCACAGTTGATTGAGACATAAGGGTGGACACTCTTGGGGCTGAGAGGTTTGGTGAGGTTGGGTGAGCAAACGCAGACCCTTTAAAGTAATACTGCGTGGTACCCATCCCATGGGTCCCAAATCTCCAGGTTGAAGGGCATCTTCCTACATCGAAAGCATGCATGAGAAACCCAGAAGATGGTACACCGTGTGATCCGGAAAGGTTTTCAAAACGCACCTCATTTCTCATCTCCTTGTGCTCGGGTTTGCCATTCCAGCCGCTTTACTAGCAATCTCCCTCCTTGGAGAATCAGCACCTTTAACCTCCTGTTCCGTACAGGTTGCAATTTGTCCTGAGGGTGAACGGGAAGAGGGGGAACCAATGAGAGACTAGCTCTAGGTGTTGGGACAGGCACAGGTCACTCTATTTTCCCATCAGGAAGAAGAATTAACCACAGGCTCAGCCTGCCGCCCGGGACCAGAATAGGGCCTGAAGCAATCCTGCGCTTTTGCGGCCAGCTCCCAAGAAAGCGAGTTGAAAAATGGAGCTCAGGGGCACTGCAATTCACAAACCTGCAGACTTATAAATGATGACTCTCGTCCACAAATATATTGAGGGAAGGCAACGAAGAGGATTGGAAAGCAAGGCAGAATTGCAGGAAACAGATTTCAGGAGGGAGATTCCAATCGCCTTTAAAGCACAGGAAAAGCGGCAAAACCTCGACAATGATGCCCTTGGCCAAAAAGGGCGTATGCGTTTTTTCCTGAATATATTCAGGAAAAAACGCATACGCCCTTTTTGGCCAACCAAGCAACCTGGAAAGGCAAATCAGCGCTACAAAGAAGTCTCGCTTCCCATCGGTCAAAAGGGCCATGCTGAATAAAGTGTCAAAACCAGAAATGCAAAACAGGCCATGGAGAAACGGGAGCCTGGCTACGCTGATGGGCGGGATGTAAATTGCCAACAGCCACTCTGGAGAAGTGCACGGTGTGTCCTGAAACATCGAAAAAAATCAGCCTAGGGAGCATAGGGCACTTCCACTCATGGGCGTATAAATTGGGAAAACTAAAAATCAGCAAGACACAGGCACCCCAAAGTTTAGGGCTGCTCTGTTGACAAGAACCTCCACTTCGTTACACCTTAAATATCCCAGGAAAGAGAAAAATGGATAAAGAAGTTGTGGTCCTTATGTACAATGGAATATCACTCAGCCATGAAATCAACGTCATAAGGCTAGTAGCAGCAAGATGAGTGGATTTAGGTAGGACGATTCTAAGTGAAATAAGTCACACAGAAAAAGATACTTATCATAAGATATCACTTATAGAGGGAATATAAAAACCGCTACCCTTGAACTGAATTACAAATCAGAGCAGGGTAACACGTTTAGAAAACACACTATGGCTGCTTAACGGGAAAGGTGAGGTGGGGTGATGCATAAAACAAGGGTTTCAAATTAGCTCAGATACCGTTCCATAAACCCAATAGGTAATAGACAAGACCTACTCCTTGCTCAGTGAATTGGACTCAACACCCCCTATTCACCGCCCAAGAATATATCTGACTAGTAAGAATCTTAAAACCTATGCATTGATATCTCTCTGTAAGTGAGTCAAGTGGGTGTAAAGCGGCAAAAACACAGCAGTGAAAAGCAGGTAAACCCCATTATAAAAATCAATTACTTTTAAAAACCCGTGAAACAAAGACAGTGAAAGAGAGAGAAATTCTTACAAAATTCGTTCAGGGGCTGTGATGCCACCTGGATTGACCATATCTAGACCCACAGTTGATTGAGACATAAGGGTGGACACTCTTGGGGCTGATAGGTTTGGTGAGGTTGGGTGAGCAAACGCAGACCCTTTAAAGTAATACTGCGTGGTACCCATCCCATGGGTCCCAAATCTCCAGGTTGAAGGGCATCTTCCTACATCGAAAGCATGCATGAGAAACCCAGAAGATGGTACACCGTGTGATCCGGAAAGGTTTTCAAAACGCACCTCATTTCTCATCTCCTTGTGCTCGGGTTTGCCATTCCAGCCGCTTTACTAGCAATCTCCCTCCTTGGAGAATCAGCACCTTTAACCTCCTGTTCCGTACAGGTTGCAATTTGTCCTGAGGATGAACGGGAAGAGGGGGAACCAATGAGAGACTAGCTCTAGGTGTTGGGACAGGCACAGGTCACTCTATTTTCCCATCAGGAAGAAGAATTAACCACAGGCTCAGCCTGCCGCCCGGGACCAGAATAGGGCCTGAAGCAATCCTGCGCTTTTGCGGCCAGCTCCCAAGAAAGCGAGTTGAAAAATGGAGCTCAGGGGCACTGCAATTCACAAACCTGCAGACTTATAAATGATGACTCTCGTCCACAAATATATTGAGGGAAGGCAACGAAGAGGATTGGAAAGCAAGGCAGAATTGCAGGAAACAGATTTCAGGAGGGAGATTCCAATCGCCTTTAAAGCACAGGAAAAGCGGCAAAACCTCGACAATGATGCCCTTGGCCAAAAAGGGCGTATGCGTTTTTTCCTGAATATATTCAGGAAAAAACGCATACGCCCTTTTTGGCCAACCAAGCAACCTGGAAAGGCAAATCAGCGCTACAAAGAAGTCTCGCTTCCCATCGGTCAAAAGGGCCATGCTGAATAAAGTGTCAAAACCAGAAATGCAAAACAGGCCATGGAGAAACGGGAGCCTGGCTACGCTGATGGGCGGGATGTAAATTGCCAACAGCCACTCTGGAGAAGTGCACGGTGTGTCCTGAAACATCGAAAAAAATCAGCCTAGGGAGCATAGGGCACTTCCACTCATGGGCGTATAAATTGGGAAAACTAAAAATCAGCAAGACACAGGCACCCCAAAGTTTAGGGCTGCTCTGTTGACAAGAACCTCCACTTCGTTACACCTTAAATATCCCAGGAAAGAGAAAAATGGATAAAGAAGTTGTGGTCCTTATGTACAATGGAATATCACTCAGCCATGAAATCAACGTCATAAGGCTAGTAGCAGCAAGATGAGTGGATTTAGGTAGGACGATTCTAAGTGAAATAAGTCACACAGAAAAAGATACTTATCATAAGATATCACTTATAGAGGGAATATAAAAACCGCTACCCTTGAACTGAATTACAAATCAGAGCAGGGTAACACGTTTAGAAAACACACTATGGCTGCTTAACGGGAAAGGTGAGGTGGGGTGATGCATAAAACAAGGGTTTCAAATTAGCTCAGATACCGTTCCATAAACCCAATAGGTAATAGACAAGACCTACTCCTTGCTCAGTGAATTGGACTCAACACCCCCTATTCACCGCCCAAGAATATATCTGACTAGTAAGAATCTTAAAACCTATGCATTGATATCTCTCTGTAAGTGAGTCCAGTGGGTGTAAAGCGGCAAAAACACAGCAGTGAAAAGCAGGTAAACCCCATTATAAAAATCAATTACTTTTAAAAACCCGTGAAACAAAGACAGTGAAAGAGAGAGAAATTCTTACAAAATTCGTTCAGGGGCTGTGATGCCACCTGGATTGACCATATCTAGACCCACAGTTGATTGAGACATAAGGGTGGACACTCTTGGGGCTGAGAGGTTTGGTGAGGTTGGGTGAGCAAACGCAGACCCTTTAAAGTAATACTGCGTGGTACCCATCCCATGGGTCCCAAATCTCCAGGTTGAAGGGCATCTTCCTACATCGAAAGCATGCATGAGAAACCCAGAAGATGGTACACCGTGTGATCCGGAAAGGTTTTCAAAACGCACCTCATTTCTCATCTCCTTGTGCTCGGGTTTGCCATTCCAGCCGCTTTACTAGCAATCTCCCTCCTTGGAGAATCAGCACCTTTAACCTCCTGTTCCGTACAGGTTGCAATTTGTCCTGAGGATGAACGGGAAGAGGGGGAACCAATGAGAGACTAGCTCTAGGTGTTGGGACAGGCACAGGTCACTCTATTTTCCCATCAGGAAGAAGAATTAACCACAGGCTCAGCCTGCCGCCCGGGACCAGAATAGGGCCTGAAGCAATCCTGCGCTTTTGCGGCCAGCTCCCAAGAAAGCGAGTTGAAAAATGGAGCTCAGGGGCACTGCAATTCACAAACCTGCAGACTTATAAATGATGACTCTCGTCCACAAATATATTGAGGGAAGGCAACGAAGAGGATTGGAAAGCAAGGCAGAATTGCAGGAAACAGATTTCAGGAGGGAGATTCGAATCGCCTTTAAAGCACAGGAAAAGCGGCAAAACCTCGACAATGATGCCCTTGGCCAAAAAGGGCGTATGCGTTTTTTCCTGAATATATTCAGGAAAAAACGCATACGCCCTTTTTGGCCAACCAAGCAACCTGGAAAGGCAAATCAGCGCTACAAAGAAGTCTCGCTTCCCATCGGTCAAAAGGGCCATGCTGAATGAAGTGTCAAAACCAGAAATGCAAAACAGGCCATGGAGAAACGGGAGCCTGGCTACGCTGATGGGCGGGATGTAAATTGCCAACAGCCACTCTGGAGAAGTGCACGGTGTGTCCTGAAACATCGAAAAAACTCAGCTTAGGGAGCATAGGTCACTTCCACTCATGGGCGTATAAATTGGGAAAACTAAAAATCAGCAAGACACAGGCACCCCAAAGTTTAGGGCTGCTCTGTTGACAAGAACCTCCACTTCGTTACACCTTAAATATCCCAGGAAAGAGAAAAATGGATAAAGAAGTTGTGGTCCTTATGTACAATGGAATATCACTCAGCCATGAAATCAACGTCATAAGGCTAGTAGCAGCAAGATGAGTGGATTTAGGTAGGACGATTCTAAGTGAAATAAGTCACACAGAAAAAGATACTTATCATAAGATATCACTTATAGAGGGAATATAAAAACCGCTACCCTTGAACTGAATTACAAATCAGAGCAGGGTAACACGTTTAGAAAACACACTATGGCTGCTTAACGGGAAAGGTGAGGTGGGGTGATGCATAAAACAAGGGTTTCAAATTAGCTCAGATACCGTTCCATAAACCCAATAGGTAATAGACAAGACCTACTCCTTGCTCAGTGAATTGGACTCAACACCCCCTATTCACCGCCCAAAAATATATCTGACTAGTAAGAATCTTAAAACCTATGCATTGATATCTCTCTGTAAGTGAGTCAAGTGGGTGTAAAGCGGCAAAAACACAGCAGTGAAAAGCAGGTAAACCCCATTATAAAAATCAATTACTTTTAAAAACCCGTGAAACAAAGACAGTGAAAGAGAGAGAAATTCTTACAAAATTCGTTCAGGGGCTGTGATGCCACCTGGATTGACCATATCTAGACCCACAGTTGATTGAGACATAAGGGTGGACACTCTTGGGGCTGATAGGTTTGGTGAGGTTGGGTGAGCAAACGCAGACCCTTTAAAGTAATACTGCGTGGTACCCATCCCATGGGTCCCAAATCTCCAGGTTCAAGGGCATCTTCCTACATCGAAAGCATGCATGAGAAACCCAGAAGATGGTACACCGTGTGATCCGGAAAGGTTTTCAAAACGCACCTCATTTCTCATCTCCTTGTGCTCGGGTTTGCCATTCCAGCCGCTTTACTAGCAATCTCCCTCCTTGGAGAATCAGCACCTTTAACCTCCTGTTCCGTACAGGTTGCAATTTGTCCTGAGGATGAACGGGAAGAGGGGGAACCAATGAGAGACTAGCTCTAGGTGTTGGGACAGGCACAGGTCACTCTATTTTCCCATCAGGAAGAAGAATTAACCACAGGCTCAGCCTGCCGCCCGGGACCAGAATAGGGCCTGAAGCAATCCTGCGCTTTTGCGGCCAGCTCCCAAGAAAGCGAGTTGAAAAATGGAGCTCAGGGGCACTGCAATTCACAAACCTGCAGACTTATAAATGATGACTCTCGTCCACAAATATATTGAGGGAAGGCAACGAAGAGGATTGGAAAGCAAAGCAGAATTGCAGGAAACAGATTTCAGGAGGGAGATCCGAATCGCCTTTAAAGCACAGGAAAAGCGGCAAAACCTCGACAATGATGCCCTTGGCCAAAAAGGGCGTATGCGTTTTTTCCTGAATATATTCAGGAAAAAACGCATACGCCCTTTTTGGCCAACCAAGCAACCTGGAAAGGCAAATCAGCGCTACAAAGAAGTCTCGCTTCCCATCGGTCAAAAGGGCCATGCTGAATAAAGTGTCAAAACCAGAAATGCAAAACAGGCCATGGAGAAACGGGAGACTGGCTACGCTGATGGGCGGGATGTAAATTGCCAACAGCCACTCTGGAGAAGTGCACGGTGTGTCCTGAAACATCGAAAAAAATCAGCTTAGGGAGCATAGGGCACTTCCACTCATGGGCGTATAAATTGGGAAAACTAAAAATCAGCAAGACACAGGCACCCCAAAGTTTAGGGCTGCTCTGTTGACAAGAACCTCCACTTTGTTTCTCATTAAATATCCCAGGGAAGAGAAAAATGGATAAAGAAGTTGTGGTCCTTATGTACAATGGAATATCACTCAGCCATGAAATCAACGTCATAAGGCTAGTAGCAGCAAGATGAGTGGATTTAGGTAGGACCATTCTAAGTGAAATAAGTCACACAGAAAAAGATACTTATCATAAGATATCACTTATAGAGGGAATATAAAAACCGCTACCGTTGAACTGAATTACAAATCAGAGCAGGGTAACACGTTTAGAAAACACACTATGGCTGCTTAACGGGAAAGGTGAGGTGGGGTGATGCATAAAACAAGGGTTTCAAATTAGCTCAGATACCGTTCCATAAACCCAATAGGTAATAGACAAGACCTACTCCTTGCTCAGTGAATTGGACTCAACACCCCCTATTCACCGCCCAAGAATATATCTGACTAGTAAGAATCTTAAAACCTATGCATTGATATCTCTCTGTAAGTGAGTCAAGTGGGTGTAAAGCGGCAAAAACACAGCAGTGAAAAGCAGGTAAACCCCATTATAAAAATCAATTACTTTTAAAAACCCGTGAAACAAAGACAGTGAAAGAGAGAGAAATTCTTACAAAATTCGTTCAGGGGCTGTGATGCCACCTGGATTGACCACATCTAGACCCACAGTTGATTGAGACATAAGGGTGGACACTCTTGGGGCTGAGAGGTTTGGTGAGGTTGGGTGAGCAAACGCAGACCCTTTAAAGTAATACTGCGTGGTACCCATCCCATGGGTCCCAAATCTCCAGGTTCAAGGGCATCTTCCTACATCGAAAGCATGCATGAGAAACCCAGAAGATGGTACACCGTGTGATCCGGAAAGGTTTTCAAAACGCACCTCATTTCTCATCTCCTTGTGTTCGGGTTTGCCATTCCAGCCGCTTTACTAGCAATCTCCCTCCTTGGAGAATCAGCACCTTTAACCTCCTGTTCCGTACAGGTTGCAATTTGTCCTGAGGATGAACGGGAAGAGGGGGAACCAATGAGAGACTAGCTCTAGGTGTTGGGACAGGCACAGGTCACTCTATTTTCCCATCAGGAAGAAGAATTAACCACAGGCTCAGCCTGCCGCCCGGGACCAGAATAGGGCCTGAAGCAATCCTGCGCTTTTGCGGCCAGCTCCCAAGAAAGCGAGTTGAAAAATGGAGCTCAGGGGCACTGCAATTCACAAACCTGCAGACTTATAAATGATGACTCTCGTCCACAAATATATTGAGGGAAGGCAACGAAGAGGATTGGAAAGCAAGGCAGAATTGCAGGAAACAGATTTCAGGAGGGAGATTCCAATCGCCTTTAAAGCACAGGAAAAGCGGCAAAACCTCGACAATGATGCCCTTGGCCAAAAAGGGCGTATGCGTTTTTTCCTGAATATATTCAGGAAAAAACGCATACGCCCTTTTTGGCCAACCAAGCAACCTGGAAAGGCAAATCAGCGCTACAAAGAAGTCTCGCTTCCCATCGGTCAAAAGGGCCATGCTGAATAAAGTGTCAAAACCAGAAATGCAAAACAGGCCATGGAGAAACGGGAGCCTGGCTACGCTGATGGGCGGGATGTAAATTGCCAACAGCCACTCTGGAGAAGTGCACGGTGTGTCCTGAAACATCGAAAAAAATCAGCCTAGGGAGCATAGGGCACTTCCACTCATGGGCGTATAAATTGGGAAAACTAAAAATCAGCAAGACACAGGCACCCCAAAGTTTAGGGCTGCTCTGTTGACAAGAACCTCCACTTCGTTACACCTTAAATATCCCAGGAAAGAGAAAAATGGATAAAGAAGTTGTGGTCCTTATGTACAATGGAATATCACTCAGCCATGAAATCAACGTCATAAGGCTAGTAGCAGCAAGATGAGTGGATTTAGGTAGGACGATTCTAAGTGAAATAAGTCACACAGAAAAAGATACTTATCATAAGATATCACTTATAGAGGGAATATAAAAACCGCTACCCTTGAACTGAATTACAAATCAGAGCAGGGTAACACGTTTAGAAAACACACTATGGCTGCTTAACGGGAAAGGTGAGGTGGGGTGATGCATAAAACAAGGGTTTCAAATTAGCTCAGATACCGTTCCATAAACCCAATAGGTAATAGACAAGACCTACTCCTTGCTCAGTGAATTGGACTCAACACCCCCTATTCACCGCCCAAGAATATATCTGACTAGTAAGAATCTTAAAACCTATGCATTGATATCTCTCTGTAAGTGAGTCAAGTGGGTGTAAAGCGGCAAAAACACAGCAGTGAAAAGCAGGTAAACCCCATTATAAAAATCAATTACTTTTAAAAACCCGTGAAACAAAGACAGTGAAAGAGAGAGAAATTCTTACAAAATTCGTTCAGGGGCTGTGATGCCACCTGGATTGACCATATCTAGACCCACAGTTGATTGAGACATAAGGGTGGACACTCTTGGGGCTGAGAGGTTTGGTGAGGTTGGGTGAGCAAACGCAGACCCTTTAAAGTAATACTGCGTGGTACCCATCCCATGGGTCCCAAATCTCCAGGTTCAAGGGCATCTTCCTACATCGAAAGCATGCATGAGAAACCCAGAAGATGGTACACCGTGTGATCCGGAAAGGTTTTCAAAACGCACCTCATTTCTCATCTCCTTGTGCTCGGGTTTGCCATTCCAGCCGCTTTACTAGCAATCTCCCTCCTTGGAGAATCAGCACCTTTAACCTCCTGTTCCGTACAGGTTGCAATTTGTCCTGAGGATGAACGGGAAGAGGGGGAACCAATGAGAGACTAGCTCTAGGTGTTGGGACAGGCACAGGTCACTCTATTTTCCCATCAGGAAGAAGAATTAACCACAGGCTCAGCCTGCCGCCCGGGACCAGAATAGGGCCTGAAGCAATCCTGCGCTTTTGCGGCCAGCTCCCAAGAAAGCGAGTTGAAAAATGGAGCTCAGGGGCACTGCAATTCACAAACCTGCAGACTTATAAATGATGACTCTCGTCCACAAATATATTGAGGGAAGGCAACGAAGAGGATTGGAAAGCAAGGCAGAATTGCAGGAAACAGATTTCAGGAGGGAGATTCCAATCGCCTTTAAAGCACAGGAAAAGCGGCAAAACCTCGACAATGATGCCCTTGGCCAAAAAGGGCGTATGCGTTTTTTCCTGAATATATTCAGGAAAAAACGCATACGCCCTTTTTGGCCAACCAAGCAACCTGGAAAGGCAAATCAGCGCTACAAAGAAGTCTCGCTTCCCATCGGTCAAAAGGGCCATGCTGAATAAAGTGTCAAAACCAGAAATGCAAAACAGGCCATGGAGAAACGGGAGCCTGGCTACGCTGATGGGCGGGATGTAAATTGCCAACAGCCACTCTGGAGAAGTGCACGGTGTGTCCTGAAACATCGAAAAAAATCAGCCTAGGGAGCATAGGGCACTTCCACTCATGGGCGTATAAATTGGGAAAACTAAAAATCAGCAAGACACAGGCACCCCAAAGTTTAGGGCTGCTCTGTTGACAAGAACCTCCACTTCGTTACACCTTAAATATCCCAGGAAAGAGAAAAATGGATAAAGAAGTTGTGGTCCTTATGTACAATGGAATATCACTCAGCCATGAAATCAACGTCATAAGGCTAGTAGCAGCAAGATGAGTGGATTTAGGTAGGACGATTCTAAGTGAAATAAGTCACACAGAAAAAGATACTTATCATAAGATATCACTTATAGAGGGAATATAAAAACCGCTACCCTTGAACTGAATTACAAATCAGAGCAGGGTAACACGTTTAGAAAACACACTATGGCTGCTTAACGGGAAAGGTGAGGTGGGGTGATGCATAAAACAAGGGTTTCAAATTAGCTCAGATACCGTTCCATAAACCCAATAGGTAATAGACAAGACCTACTCCTTGCTCAGTGAATTGGACTCAACACCCCCTATTCACCGCCCAAGAATATATCTGACTAGTAAGAATCTTAAAACCTATGCATTGATATCTCTCTGTAAGTGAGTCAAGTGGGTGTAAAGCGGCAAAAACACAGCAGTGAAAAGCAGGTAAACCCCATTATAAAAATCAATTACTTTTAAAAACCCGTGAAACAAAGACAGTGAAAGAGAGAGAAATTCTTACAAAATTCGTTCAGGGGCTGTGATGCCACCTGGATTGACCATATCTAGACCCACAGTTGATTGAGACATAAGGGTGGACACTCTTGGGGCTGAGAGGTTTGGTGAGGTTGGGTGAGCAAACGCAGACCCTTTAAAGTAATACTGCGTGGTACCCATCCCATGGGTCCCAAATCTCCAGGTTGAAGGGCATCTTCCTACATCGAAAGCATGCATGAGAAACCCAGAAGATGGTACACCGTGTGATCCGGAAAGGTTTTCAAAACGCACCTCATTTCTCATCTCCTTGTGCTCGGGTTTGCCATTCCAGCCGCTTTACTAGCAATCTCCCTCCTTGGAGAATCAGCACCTTTAACCTCCTGTTCCGTACAGGTTGCAATTTGTCCTGAGGATGAACGGGAAGAGGGGGAACCAATGAGAGACTAGCTCTAGGTGTTGGGACAGGCACAGGTCACTCTATTTTCCCATCAGGAAGAAGAATTAACCACAGGCTCAGCCTGCCGCCCGGGACCAGAATAGGGCCTGAAGCAATCCTGCGCTTTTGCGGCCAGCTCCCAAGAAAGCGAGTTGAAAAATGGAGCTCAGGGGCACTGCAATTCACAAACCTGCAGACTTATAAATGATGACTCTCGTCCACAAATATATTGAGGGAAGGCAACGAAGAGGATTGGAAAGCAAGGCAGAATTGCAGGAAACAGATTTCAGGAGGGAGATTCCAATCGCCTTTAAAGCACAGGAAAAGCGGCAAAACCTCGACAATGATGCCCTTGGCCAAAAAGGGCGTATGCGTTTTTTCCTGAATATATTCAGGAAAAAACGCATACGCCCTTTTTGGCCAACCAAGCAACCTGGAAAGGCAAATCAGCGCTACAAAGAAGTCTCGCTTCCCATCGGTCAAAAGGGCCATGCTGAATAAAGTGTCAAAACCAGAAATGCAAAACAGGCCATGGAGAAACGGGAGCCTGGCTACGCTGATGGGCGGGATGTAAATTGCCAACAGCCACTCTGGAGAAGTGCACGGTGTGTCCTGAAACATCGAAAAAACTCAGCTTAGGGAGCATAGGTCACTTCCACTCATGGGCGTATAAATTGGGAAAACTAAAAATCAGCAAGACACAGGCACCCCAAAGTTTAGGGCTGCTCTGTTGACAAGAACCTCCACTTCGTTACACCTTAAATATCCCAGGAAAGAGAAAAATGGATAAAGAAGTTGTGGTCCTTATGTACAATGGAATATCACTCAGCCATGAAATCAACGTCATAAGGCTAGTAGCAGCAAGATGAGTGGATTTAGGTAGGACGATTCTAAGTGAAATAAGTCACACAGAAAAAGATACTTATCATAAGATATCACTTATAGAGGGAATATAAAAACCGCTACCCTTGAACTGAATTACAAATCAGAGCAGGGTAACACGTTTAGAAAACACACTATGGCTGCTTAACGGGAAAGGTGAGGTGGGGTGATGCATAAAACAAGGGTTTCAAATTAGCTCAGATACCGTTCCATAAACCCAATAGGTAATAGACAAGACCTACTCCTTGCTCAGTGAATTGGACTCAACACCCCCTATTCACCGCCCAAGAATATATCTGACTAGTAAGAATCTTAAAACCTATGCATTGATATCTCTCTGTAAGTGAGTCAAGTGGGTGTAAAGCGGCAAAAACACAGCAGTGAAAAGCAGGTAAACCCCATTATAAAAATCAATTACTTTTAAAAACCCGTGAAACAAAGACAGTGAAAGAGAGAGAAATTCTTACAAAATTCGTTCAGGGGCTGTGATGCCACCTGGATTGACCATATCTAGACCCACAGTTGATTGAGACATAAGGGTGGACACTCTTGGGGCTGATAGGTTTGGTGAGGTTGGGTGAGCAAACGCAGACCCTTTAAAGTAATACTGCGTGGTACCCATCCCATGGGTCCCAAATCTCCAGGTTGAAGGGCATCTTCCTACATCGAAAGCATGCATGAGAAACCCAGAAGATGGTACACCGTGTGATCCGGAAAGGTTTTCAAAACGCACCTCATTTCTCATCTCCTTGTGCTCGGGTTTGCCATTCCAGCCGCTTTACTAGCAATCTCCCTCCTTGGAGAATCAGCACCTTTAACCTCCTGTTCCGTACAGGTTGCAATTTGTCCTGAGGATGAACGGGAAGAGGGGGAACCAATGAGAGACTAGCTCTAGGTGTTGGGACAGGCACAGGTCACTCTATTTTCCCATCAGGAAGAAGAATTAACCACAGGCTCAGCCTGCCGCCCGGGACCAGAATAGGGCCTGAAGCAATCCTGCGCTTTTGCGGCCAGCTCCCAAGAAAGCGAGTTGAAAAATGGAGCTCAGGGGCACTGCAATTCACAAACCTGCAGACTTATAAATGATGACTCTCGTCCACAAATATATTGAGGGAAGGCAACGAAGAGGATTGGAAAGCAAGGCAGAATTGCAGGAAACAGATTTCAGGAGGGAGATTCCAATCGCCTTTAAAGCACAGGAAAAGCGGCAAAACCTCGACAATGATGCCCTTGGCCAAAAAGGGCGTATGCGTTTTTTCCTGAATATATTCAGGAAAAAACGCATACGCCCTTTTTGGCCAACCAAGCAACCTGGAAAGGCAAATCAGCGCTACAAAGAAGTCTCGCTTCCCATCGGTCAAAAGGGCCATGCTGAATAAAGTGTCAAAACCAGAAATGCAAAACAGGCCATGGAGAAACGGGAGCCTGGCTACGCTGATGGGCGGGATGTAAATTGCCAACAGCCACTCTGGAGAAGTGCACGGTGTGTCCTGAAACATCGAAAAAAATCAGCCTAGGGAGCATAGGGCACTTCCACTCATGGGCGTATAAATTGGGAAAACTAAAAATCAGCAAGACACAGGCACCCCAAAGTTTAGGGCTGCTCTGTTGACAAGAACCTCCACTTCGTTACACCTTAAATATCCCAGGAAAGAGAAAAATGGATAAAGAAGTTGTGGTCCTTATGTACAATGGAATATCACTCAGCCATGAAATCAACGTCATAAGGCTAGTAGCAGCAAGATGAGTGGATTTAGGTAGGACGATTCTAAGTGAAATAAGTCACACAGAAAAAGATACTTATCATAAGATATCACTTATAGAGGGAATATAAAAACCGCTACCCTTGAACTGAATTACAAATCAGAGCAGGGTAACACGTTTAGAAAACACACTATGGCTGCTTAACGGGAAAGGTGAGGTGGGGTGATGCATAAAACAAGGGTTTCAAATTAGCTCAGATACCGTTCCATAAACCCAATAGGTAATAGACAAGACCTACTCCTTGCTCAGTGAATTGGACTCAACACCCCCTATTCACCGCCCAAGAATATATCTGACTAGTAAGAATCTTAAAACCTATGCATTGATATCTCTCTGTAAGTGAGTCCAGTGGGTGTAAAGCGGCAAAAACACAGCAGTGAAAAGCAGGTAAACCCCATTATAAAAATCAATTACTTTTAAAAACCCGTGAAACAAAGACAGTGAAAGAGAGAGAAATTCTTACAAAATTCGTTCAGGGGCTGTGATGCCACCTGGATTGACCATATCTAGACCCACAGTTGATTGAGACATAAGGGTGGACACTCTTGGGGCTGAGAGGTTTGGTGAGGTTGGGTGAGCAAACGCAGACCCTTTAAAGTAATACTGCGTGGTACCCATCCCATGGGTCCCAAATCTCCAGGTTGAAGGGCATCTTCCTACATCGAAAGCATGCATGAGAAACCCAGAAGATGGTACACCGTGTGATCCGGAAAGGTTTTCAAAACGCACCTCATTTCTCATCTCCTTGTGCTCGGGTTTGCCATTCCAGCCGCTTTACTAGCAATCTCCCTCCTTGGAGAATCAGCACCTTTAACCTCCTGTTCCGTACAGGTTGCAATTTGTCCTGAGGGTGAACGGGAAGAGGGGGAACCAATGAGAGACTAGCTCTAGGTGTTGGGACAGGCACAGGTCACTCTATTTTCCCATCAGGAAGAAGAATTAACCACAGGCTCAGCCTGCCGCCCGGGACCAGAATAGGGCCTGAAGCAATCCTGCGCTTTTGCGGCCAGCTCCCAAGAAAGCGAGTTGAAAAATGGAGCTCAGGGGCACTGCAATTCACAAACCTGCAGACTTATAAATGATGACTCTCGTCCACAAATATATTGAGGGAAGGCAACGAAGAGGATTGGAAAGCAAGGCAGAATTGCAGGAAACAGATTTCAGGAGGGAGATTCCAATCGCCTTTAAAGCACAGGAAAAGCGGCAAAACCTCGACAATGATGCCCTTGGCCAAAAAGGGCGTATGCGTTTTTTCCTGAATATATTCAGGAAAAAACGCATACGCCCTTTTTGGCCAACCAAGCAACCTGGAAAGGCAAATCAGCGCTACAAAGAAGTCTCGCTTCCCATCGGTCAAAAGGGCCATGCTGAATAAAGTGTCAAAACCAGAAATGCAAAACAGGCCATGGAGAAACGGGAGCCTGGCTACGCTGATGGGCGGGATGTAAATTGCCAACAGCCACTCTGGAGAAGTGCACGGTGTGTCCTGAAACATCGAAAAAAATCAGCCTAGGGAGCATAGGGCACTTCCACTCATGGGCGTATAAATTGGGAAAACTAAAAATCAGCAAGACACAGGCACCCCAAAGTTTAGGGCTGCTCTGTTGACAAGAACCTCCACTTCGTTACACCTTAAATATCCCAGGAAAGAGAAAAATGGATAAAGAAGTTGTGGTCCTTATGTACAATGGAATATCACTCAGCCATGAAATCAACGTCATAAGGCTAGTAGCAGCAAGATGAGTGGATTTAGGTAGGACGATTCTAAGTGAAATAAGTCACACAGAAAAAGATACTTATCATAAGATATCACTTATAGAGGGAATATAAAAACCGCTACCCTTGAACTGAATTACAAATCAGAGCAGGGTAACACGTTTAGAAAACACACTATGGCTGCTTAACGGGAAAGGTGAGGTGGGGTGATGCATAAAACAAGGGTTTCAAATTAGCTCAGATACCGTTCCATAAACCCAATAGGTAATAGACAAGACCTACTCCTTGCTCAGTGAATTGGACTCAACACCCCCTATTCACCGCCCAAGAATATATCTGACTAGTAAGAATCTTAAAACCTATGCATTGATATCTCTCTGTAAGTGAGTCAAGTGGGTGTAAAGCGGCAAAAACACAGCAGTGAAAAGCAGGTAAACCCCATTATAAAAATCAATTACTTTTAAAAACCCGTGAAACAAAGACAGTGAAAGAGAGAGAAATTCTTACAAAATTCGTTCAGGGGCTGTGATGCCACCTGGATTGACCATATCTAGACCCACAGTTGATTGAGACATAAGGGTGGACACTCTTGGGGCTGATAGGTTTGGTGAGGTTGGGTGAGCAAACGCAGACCCTTTAAAGTAATACTGCGTGGTACCCATCCCATGGGTCCCAAATCTCCAGGTTGAAGGGCATCTTCCTACATCGAAAGCATGCATGAGAAACCCAGAAGATGGTACACCGTGTGATCCGGAAAGGTTTTCAAAACGCACCTCATTTCTCATCTCCTTGTGCTCGGGTTTGCCATTCCAGCCGCTTTACTAGCAATCTCCCTCCTTGGAGAATCAGCACCTTTAACCTCCTGTTCCGTACAGGTTGCAATTTGTCCTGAGGATGAACGGGAAGAGGGGGAACCAATGAGAGACTAGCTCTAGGTGTTGGGACAGGCACAGGTCACTCTATTTTCCCATCAGGAAGAAGAATTAACCACAGGCTCAGCCTGCCGCCCAGGACCAGAATAGGGCCTGAAGCAATCCTGCGCTTTTGCGGCCAGCTCCCAAGAAAGCGAGTTGAAAAATGGAGCTCAGGGGCACTGCAATTCACAAACCTGCAGACTTATAAATGATGACTCTCGTCCACAAATATATTGAGGGAAGGCAACGAAGAGGATTGGAAAGCAAGGCAGAATTGCAGGAAACAGATTTCAGGAGGGAGATTCCAATCGCCTTTAAAGCACAGGAAAAGCGGCAAAACCTCGACAATGATGCCCTTGGCCAAAAAGGGCGTATGCGTTTTTTCCTGAATATATTCAGGAAAAAACGCATACGCCCTTTTTGGCCAACCAAGCAACCTGGAAAGGCAAATCAGCGCTACAAAGAAGTCTCGCTTCCCATCGGTCAAAAGGGCCATGCTGAATAAAGTGTCAAAACCAGAAATGCAAAACAGGCCATGGAGAAACGGGAGCCTGGCTACGCTGATGGGCGGGATGTAAATTGCCAACAGCCACTCTGGAGAAGTGCACGGTGTGTCCTGAAACATCGAAAAAAATCAGCCTAGGGAGCATAGGGCACTTCCACTCATGGGCGTATAAATTGGGAAAACTAAAAATCAGCAAGACACAGGCACCCCAAAGTTTAGGGCTGCTCTGTTGACAAGAACCTCCACTTCGTTACACCTTAAATATCCCAGGAAAGAGAAAAATGGATAAAGAAGTTGTGGTCCTTATGTACAATGGAATATCACTCAGCCATGAAATCAACGTCATAAGGCTAGTAGCAGCAAGATGAGTGGATTTAGGTAGGACGATTCTAAGTGAAATAAGTCACACAGAAAAAGATACTTATCATAAGATATCACTTATAGAGGGAATATAAAAACCGCTACCCTTGAACTGAATTACAAATCAGAGCAGGGTAACACGTTTAGAAAACACACTATGGCTGCTTAACGGGAAAGGTGAGGTGGGGTGATGCATAAAACAAGGGTTTCAAATTAGCTCAGATACCGTTCCATAAACCCAATAGGTAATAGACAAGACCTACTCCTTGCTCAGTGAATTGGACTCAACACCCCCTATTCACCGCCCAAGAATATATCTGACTAGTAAGAATCTTAAAACCTATGCATTGATATCTCTCTGTAAGTGAGTCAAGTGGGTGTAAAGCGGCAAAAACACAGCAGTGAAAAGCAGGTAAACCCCATTATAAAAATCAATTACTTTTAAAAACCCTTGAAACAAAGACAGTGAAAGAGAGAGAAATTCTTACAAAATTCGTTCAGGGGCTGTGATGCCACCTGGATTGACCATATCTAGACCCACAGTTGATTGAGACATAAGGGTGGACACTCTTGGGGCTGAGAGGTTTGGTGAGGTTGGGTGAGCAAACGCAGACCCTTTAAAGTAATACTGCGTGGTACCCATCCCATGGGTCCCAAATCTCCAGGTTCAAGGGCATCTTCCTACATCGAAAGCATGCATGAGAAACCCAGAAGATGGTACACCGTGTGATCCGGAAAGGTTTTCAAAACGCACCTCATTTCTCATCTCCTTGTGCTCGGGTTTGCCATTCCAGCCGCTTTACTAGCAATCTCCCTCCTTGGAGAATCAGCACCTTTAACCTCCTGTTCCGTACAGGTTGCAATTTGTCCTGAGGATGAACGGGAAGAGGGGGAACCAATGAGAGACTAGCTCTAGGTGTTGGGACAGGCACAGGTCACTCTATTTTCCCATCAGGAAGAAGAATTAACCACAGGCTCAGCCTGCCGCCCGGGACCAGAATAGGGCCTGAAGCAATCCTGCGCTTTTGCGGCCAGCTCCCAAGAAAGCGAGTTGAAAAATGGAGCTCAGGGGCACTGCAATTCACAAACCTGCAGACTTATAAATGATGACTCTCGTCCACAAATATATTGAGGGAAGGCAACGAAGAGGATTGGAAAGCAAGGCAGAATTGCAGGAAACAGATTTCAGGAGGGAGATTCGAATCGCCTTTAAAGCACAGGAAAAGCGGCAAAACCTCGACAATGATGCCCTTGGCCAAAAAGGGCGTATGCGTTTTTTCCTGAATATATTCAGGAAAAAACGCATACGCCCTTTTTGGCCAACCAAGCAACCTGGAAAGGCAAATCAGCGCTACAAAGAAGTCTCGCTTCCCATCGGTCAAAAGGGCCATGCTGAATAAAGTGTCAAAGCCAGAAATGCAAAACAGGCCATGGAGAAACGGGAGCCTGGCTACGATGATGGGCGGGATGTAAATTGCCAACAGCCACTCTGGAGAAGTGCACGGTGTGTCCTGAAACATCGAAAAAACTCAGCTTAGGGAGCATAGGTCACTTCCACTCATGGGCGTATAAATTGGGAAAACTAAAAATCAGCAAGATACAGGCACCCCAAAGTTTAGGGCTGCTCTGTTGACAAGAACCTCCACTTCGTTACACCTTAAATATCCCAGGAAAGAGAAAAATGGATAAAGAAGTTGTGGTCCTTATGTACAATGGAATATCACTCAGCCATGAAATCAACGTCATAAGGCTAGTAGCAGCAAGATGAGTGGATTTAGGTAGGACGATTCTAAGTGAAATAAGTCACACAGAAAAAGATACTTATCATAAGATATCACTTATAGAGGGAATATAAAAACCGCTACCCTTGAACTGAATTACAAATCAGAGCAGGGTAACACGTTTAGAAAACACACTATGGCTGCTTAACGGGAAAGGTGAGGTGGGGTGATGCATAAAACAAGGGTTTCAAATTAGCTCAGATACCGTTCCATAAACCCAATAGGTAATAGACAAGACCTACTCCTTGCTCAGTGAATTGGACTCAACACCCCCTATTCACCGCCCAAGAATATATCTGACTAGTAAGAATCTTAAAACCTATGCATTGATATCTCTCTGTAAGTGAGTCAAGTGGGTGTAAAGCGGCAAAAACACAGCAGTGAAAAGCAGGTAAACCCCATTATAAAAATCAATTACTTTTAAAAACCCGTGAAACAAAGACAGTGAAAGAGAGAGAAATTCTTACAAAATTCGTTCAGGGGCTGTGATGCCACCTGGATTGACCATATCTAGACCCACAGTTGATTGAGACATAAGGGTGGACACTCTTGGGGCTGAGAGGTTTGGTGAGGTTGGGTGAGCAAACGCAGACCCTTTAAAGTAATACTGCGTGGTACCCATCCCATGGGTCCCAAATCTCCAGGTTCAAGGGCATCTTCCTACATCGAAAGCATGCATGAGAAACCCAGAAGATGGTACACCGTGTGATCCGGAAAGGTTTTCAAAACGCACCTCATTTCTCATCTCCTTGTGCTCGGGTTTGCCATTCCAGCCGCTTTACTAGCAATCTCCCTCCTTGGAGAATCAGCACCTTTAACCTCCTGTTCCGTACAGGTTGCAATTTGTCCTGAGGATGAACGGGAAGAGGGGGAACCAATGAGAGACTAGCTCTAGGTGTTGGGACAGGCACAGGTCACTCTATTTTCCCATCAGGAAGAAGAATTAACCACAGGCTCAGCCTGCCGCCCGGGACCAGAATAGGGCCTGAAGCAATCCTGCGCTTTTGCGGCCAGCTCCCAAGAAAGCGAGTTGAAAAATGGAGCTCAGGGGCACTGCAATTCACAAACCTGCAGACTTATAAATGATGACTCTCGTCCACAAATATATTGAGGGAAGGCAACGAAGAGGATTGGAAAGCAAGGCAGAATTGCAGGAAACAGATTTCAGGAGGGAGATTCGAATCGCCTTTAAAGCACAGGAAAAGCGGCAAAACCTCGACAATGATGCCCTTGGCCAAAAAGGGCGTATGCGTTTTTTCCTGAATATATTCAGGAAAAAACGCATACGCCCTTTTTGGCCAACCAAGCAACCTGGAAAGGCAAATCAGCGCTACAAAGAAGTCTCGCTTCCCATCGGTCAAAAGGGCCATGCTGAATAAAGTGTCAAAACCAGAAATGCAAAACAGGCCATGGAGAAACGGGAGCCTGGCTACGATGATGGGCGGGATGTAAATTGCCAACAGCCACTCTGGAGAAGTGCACGGTGTGTCCTGAAACATCGAAAAAACTCAGCTTAGGGAGCATAGGTCACTTCCACTCATGGGCGTATAAATTGGGAAAACTAAAAATCAGCAAGATACAGGCACCCCAAAGTTTAGGGCTGCTCTGTTGACAAGAACCTCCACTTCGTTACACCTTAAATATCCCAGGAAAGAGAAAAATGGATAAAGAAGTTGTGGTCCTTATGTACAATGGAATATCACTCAGCCATGAAATCAACGTCATAAGGCTAGTAGCAGCAAGATGAGTGGAATTAGGTAGGACGATTCTAAGTGAAATAAGTCACACAGAAAAAGATACTTATCATAAGATATCACTTATAGAGGGAATATAAAAACCGCTACCCTTGAACTGAATTACAAATCAGAGCTGGGTAACACTTTTAGAAAACACACTATGGCTGCTTAACGGGAAAGGTGAGGTGGGGTGATGCATAAAACAAGGGTTTCAAATTAGCTCAGATACCGTTCCATAAACCCAATAGGTAATAGACAAGACCTACTCCTTGCTCAGTGAATTGGACTCAACACCCCCTATTCACCGCCCAAGAATATATCTGACTAGTAAGAATCTTAAAACCTATGCATTGATATCTCTCTGTAAGTGAGTCAAGTGGGTGTAAAGCGGCAAAAACACAGCAGTGAAAAGCAGGTAAACCCCATTATAAAAATCAATTACTTTTAAAAACCCGTGAAACAAAGACAGTGAAAGAGAGAGAAATTCTTACAAAATTCGTTCAGGGGCTGTGATGCCACCTGGATTGACCATATCTAGACCCACAGCTGACTGAGACACAAGGGTGGAAACTCTTGGGGCTGAGAGGTTTGGTGAGGTTGGGTGAGCAAACGCAGACCCTTTAAAGTAATACTGCGTGGTACCCATCCCATGGGTCCCAAATCTCCAGGTTGAAGGGCATCTTCCTACATCGAAAGCATGCATGAGAAACCCAGAAGATGGTACACTGTGTGATCCGGAAAGGTTTTCAAAACGCACCTCATTTCTCATCTCCTTGTGCTCGGGTTTGCCATTCCAGCCACTTTACTAGCAATCTCCCTCCTTGGAGAATCAGCACCTTTAACCTCCTGTTCCGTACAGGTTGCAATTTGTCCTGAGGATGAAAGGGAAGAGGGGGAACCAATGAGAGACTAGCTCTAGGTGTTGGGACAGGCACAGGTCACTCTATTTTCCCATCAGGAAGAAGAATTAACCACAGGCTCAGCCTGCCGCCCGGGACCAGAATAGGGCCTGAAGCAATCCTGCGCTTTTGCGGCCAGCTCCCAAGAAAGCGAGTTGAAAAATGGAGCTCAGGGGCACTGCAATTCACAAACCTGCAGACTTATAAATGATGACTCTCGTCCACAAATATATTGAGGGAAGGCAACGAAGAGGATTGGAAAGCAAGGCAGAATTGCAGGAAACAGATTTCAGGAGGGAGATTCGAATCGCCTTTAAAGCACAGGAAAAGCGGCAAAACCTCGACAATGATGCCCTTGGCCAAAAAGGACGTATGCGTTTTTTCCTGAATATATTCAGGAAAAAACGCATACGCCCTTTTTGGCCAACCAAGCAACCTGGAAAGGCAAATCAGCGCTACAAAGAAGTCTCGCTTCCCATCGGTCAAAAGGGCCATGCTGAATAAAGTGTCAAAACCAGAAATGCAAAACAGGCCATGGAGAAACGGGAGCCTGGCTACGCTGATGGGCGGGATGTAAATTGCCAACAGCCACTCTGGAGAAGTGCACGGTGTGTCCTGAAACATCGAAAAAAATCAGCCTAGGGAGCATAGGGCACTTCCACTCATGGGCGTATAAATTGGGAAAACTAAAAATCAGCAAGACACAGGCACCCCAAAGTTTAGGGCTGCTCTGTTGACAAGAACCTCCACTTCGTTACACCTTAAATATCCCAGGAAAGAGAAAAATGGATAAAGAAGTTGTGGTCCTTATGTACAATGGAATATCACTCAGCCATGAAATCAACGTCATAAGGCTAGTAGCAGCAAGATGAGTGGATTTAGGTAGGACGATTCTAAGTGAAATAAGTCACACAGAAAAAGATACTTATCATAAGATATCACTTATAGAGGGAATATAAAAACCGCTACCCTTGAACTGAATTACAAATCAGAGCAGGGTAACACGTTTAGAAAACACACTATGGCTGCTTAACGGGAAAGGTGAGGTGGGGTGATGCATAAAACAAGGGTTTCAAATTAGCTCAGATACCGTTCCATAAACCCAATAGGTAATAGACAAGACCTACTCCTTGCTCAGTGAATTGGACTCAACACCCCCTATTCACCGCCCAAGAATATATCTGACTAGTAAGAATCTTAAAACCTATGCATTGATATCTCTCTGTAAGTGAGTCAAGTGGGTGTAAAGCGGCAAAAACACAGCAGTGAAAAGCAGGTAAACCCCATTATAAAAATCAATTACTTTTAAAAACCCGTGAAACAAAGACAGTGAAAGAGAGAGAAATTCTTACAAAATTCGTTCAGGGGCTGTGATGCCACCTGGATTGACCATATCTAGACCCACAGTTGATTGAGACATAAGGGTGGACACTCTTGGGGCTGAGAGGTTTGGTGAGGTTGGGTGAGCAAACGCAGACCCTTTAAAGTAATACTGCGTGGTACCCATCCCATGGGTCCCAAATCTCCAGGTTCAAGGGCATCTTCCTACATCGAAAGCATGCATGAGAAACCCAGAAGATGGTACACCGTGTGATCCGGAAAGGTTTTCAAAACGCACCTCATTTCTCATCTCCTTGTGCTCGGGTTTGCCCTTCCAGCCGCTTTACTAGCAATCTCCCTCCTTGGAGAATCAGCACCTTTAACCTCCTGTTCCGTACAGGTTGCAATTTGTCCTGAGGATGAACGGGAAGAGGGGGAACCAATGAGAGACTAGCTCTAGGTGTTGGGACAGACACAGGTCACTCTATTTTCCCATCAGGAAGAATAATTAACCACAGGCTCAGCCTGCCGCCCGGGACCAGAATAGGGCCTGAAGCAATCCTGCGCTTTTGCGGCCAGCTCCCAAGAAAGCGAGTTGAAAAATGGAGCTCAGGGGCACTGCAATTCACAAACCTGCAGACTTATAAATGATGACTCTCGTCCACAAATATATTGAGGGAAGGCAACGAAGAGGATTGGAAAGCAAAGCAGAATTGCAGGAAACAGATTTCAGGAGGGAGATTCGAATCGCCTTTAAAGCACAGGAAAAGCGGCAAAACCTCGACAATGATGCCCTTGGCCAAAAAGGGCGTATGCGTTTTTTCCTGAATATATTCAGGAAAAACGCATACGCCCTTTTTGGCCAACCAAGCAACCTGGAAAGGCAAATCAGCGCTACAAAGAAGTCTCGCTTCCCATCGGTCAAAAGGGCCATGCTGAATAAAGTGTCAAAACCAGAAATGCAAAACAGGCCATGGAGAAACGGGAGCCTGGCTACGCTGATGGGCGGGATGTAAATTGCCAACAGCCACTCTGGAGAAGTGCACGGTGTGTCCTGAAACATCGAAAAAAATCAGCCTAGGGAGCATAGGGCACTTCCACTCATGGGCGTATAAATTGGGAAAACTAAAAATCAGCAAGACACAGGCACCCCAAAGTTTAGGGCTGCTCTGTTGACAAGAACCTCCACTTCGTTACACCTTAAATATCCCAGGAAAGAGAAAAATGGATAAAGAAGTTGTGGTCCTTATGTACAATGGAATATCACTCAGCCATGAAATCAACGTCATAAGGCTAGTAGCAGCAAGATGAGTGGATTTAGGTAGGACGATTCTAAGTGAAATAAGTCACACAGAAAAAGATACTTATCATAAGATATCACTTATAGAGGGAATATAAAAACCGCTACCCTTGAACTGAATTACAAATCAGAGCAGGGTAACACGTTTAGAAAACACACTATGGCTGCTTAACGGGAAAGGTGAGGTGGGGTGATGCATAAAACAAGGGTTTCAAATTAGCTCAGATACCGTTCCATAAACCCAATAGGTAATAGACAAGACCTACTCCTTGCTCAGTGAATTGGACTCAACACCCCCTATTCACCGCCCAAGAATATATCTGACTAGTAAGAATCTTAAAACCTATGCATTGATATCTCTCTGTAAGTGAGTCAAGTGGGTGTAAAGCGGCAAAAACACAGCAGTGAAAAGCAGGTAAACCCCATTATAAAAATCAATTACTTTTAAAAACCCGTGAAACAAAGACAGTGAAAGAGAGAGAAATTCTTACAAAATTCGTTCAGGGGCTGTGATGCCACCTGGATTGACCATATCTAGACCCACAGTTGATTGAGACATAAGGGTGGACACTCTTGGGGCTGAGAGGTTTGGTGAGGTTGGGTGAGCAAACGCAGACCCTTTAAAGTAATACTGCGTGGTACCCATCCCATGGGTCCCAAATCTCCAGGTTCAAGGGCATCTTCCTACATCGAAAGCATGCATGAGAAACCCAGAAGATGGTACACCGTGTGATCCGGAAAGGTTTTCAAAACGCACCTCATTTCTCATCTCCTTGTGCTCGGGTTTGCCATTCCAGCCGCTTTACTAGCAATCTCCCTCCTTGGAGAATCAGCACCTTTAACCTCCTGTTCCGTACAGGTTGCAATTTGTCCTGAGGATGAACGGGAAGAGGGGGAACCAATGAGAGACTAGCTCTAGGTGTTGGGACAGGCACAGGTCACTCTATTTTCCCATCAGGAAGAAGAATTAACCACAGGCTCAGCCTGCCGCCCGGGACCAGAATAGGGCCTGAAGCAATCCTGCGCTTTTGCGGCCAGCTCCCAAGAAAGCGAGTTGAAAAATGGAGCTCAGGGGCACTGCAATTCACAAACCTGCAGACTTATAAATGATGACTCTCGTCCACAAATATATTGAGGGAAGGCAACGAAGAGGATTGGAAAGCAAGGCAGAATTGCAGGAAACAGATTTCAGGAGGGAGATTCCAATCGCCTTTAAAGCACAGGAAAAGCGGCAAAACCTCGACAATGATGCCCTTGGCCAAAAAGGGCGTATGCGTTTTTTCCTGAATATATTCAGGAAAAAACGCATACGCCCTTTTTGGCCAAACAAGCAACCTGGAAAGGCAAATCAGCGCTACAAAGAAGTCTCGCTTCCCATCGGTCAAAAGGGCCATGCTGAATAAAGTGTCAAAACCAGAAATGCAAAACAGGCCATGGAGAAACGGGAGCCTGGCTACGCTGATGGGCGGGATGTAAATTGCCAACAGCCACTCTGGAGAAGTGCACGGTGTGTCCTGAAACATCGAAAAAAATCAGCCTAGGGAGCATAGGGCACTTCCACTCATGGGCGTATAAATTGGGAAAACTAAAAATCAGCAAGACACAGGCACCCCAAAGTTTAGGGCTGCTCTGTTGACAAGAACCTCCACTTCGTTACACCTTAAATATCCCAGGAAAGAGAAAAATGGATAAAGAAGTTGTGGTCCTTATGTACAATGGAATATCACTCAGCCATGAAATCAACGTCATAAGGCTAGTAGCAGCAAGATGAGTGGATTTAGGTAGGACGATTCTAAGTGAAATAAGTCACACAGAAAAAGATACTTATCATAAGATATCACTTATAGAGGGAATATAAAAACCGCTACCCTTGAACTGAATTACAAATCAGAGCAGGGTAACACGTTTAGAAAACACACTATGGCTGCTTAACGGGAAAGGTGAGGTGGGGTGATGCATAAAACAAGGGTTTCAAATTAGCTCAGATACCGTTCCATAAACCCAATAGGTAATAGACAAGACCTACTCCTTGCTCAGTGAATTGGACTCAACACCCCCTATTCACCGCCCAAGAATATATCTGACTAGTAAGAATCTTAAAACCTATGCATTGATATCTCTCTGTAAGTGAGTCAAGTGGGTGTAAAGCGGCAAAAACACAGCAGTGAAAAGCAGGTAAACCCCATTATAAAAATCAATTACTTTTAAAAACCCGTGAAACAAAGACAGTGAAAGAGAGAGAAATTCTTACAAAATTCGTTCAGGGGCTGTGATGCCACCTGGATTGACCATATCTAGACCCACAGTTGATTGAGACATAAGGGTGGACACTCTTGGGGCTGAGAGGTTTGGTGAGGTTGGGTGAGCAAACGCAGACCCTTTAAAGTAATACTGCGTGGTACCCATCCCATGGGTCCCAAATCTCCAGGTTCAAGGGCATCTTCCTACATCGAAAGCATGCATGAGAAACCCAGAAGATGGTACACCGTGTGATCCGGAAAGGTTTTCAAAACGCACCTCATTTCTCATCTCCTTGTGCTCGGGTTTGCCATTCCAGCCGCTTTACTAGCAATCTCCCTCCTTGGAGAATCAGCACCTTTAACCTCCTGTTCCGTACAGGTTGCAATTTGTCCTGAGGATGAACGGGAAGAGGGGGAACCAATGAGAGACTAGCTCTAGGTGTTGGGACAGGCACAGGTCACTCTATTTTCCCATCAGGAAGAAGAATTAACCACAGGCTCAGCCTGCCGCCCGGGACCAGAATAGGGCCTGAAGCAATCCTGCGCTTTTGCGGCCAGCTCCCAAGAAAGCGAGTTGAAAAATGGAGCTCAGGGGCACTGCAATTCACAAACCTGCAGACTTATAAATGATGACTCTCGTCCACAAATATATTGAGGGAAGGCAACGAAGAGGATTGGAAAGCAAGGCAGAATTGCAGGAAACAGATTTCAGGAGGGAGATTCCAATCGCCTTTAAAGCACAGGAAAAGCGGCAAAACCTCGACAATGATGCCCTTGGCCAAAAAGGGCGTATGCGTTTTTTCCTGAATATATTCAGGAAAAAACGCATACGCCCTTTTTGGCCAACCAAGCAACCTGGAAAGGCAAATCAGCGCTACAAAGAAGTCTCGCTTCCCATCGGTCAAAAGGGCCATGCTGAATAAAGTGTCAAAACCAGAAATGCAAAACAGGCCATGGAGAAACGGGAGCCTGGCTACGCTGATGGGCGGGATGTAAATTGCCAACAGCCACTCTGGAGAAGTGCACGGTGTGTCCTGAAACATCGAAAAAAATCAGCCTAGGGAGCATAGGGCACTTCCACTCATGGGCGTATAAATTGGGAAAACTAAAAATCAGCAAGACACAGGCACCCCAAAGTTTAGGGCTGCTCTGTTGACAAGAACCTCCACTTCGTTACACCTTAAATATCCCAGGAAAGAGAAAAATGGATAAAGAAGTTGTGGTCCTTATGTACAATGGAATATCACTCAGCCATGAAATCAACGTCATAAGGCTAGTAGCAGCAAGATGAGTGGATTTAGGTAGGACGATTCTAAGTGAAATAAGTCACACAGAAAAAGATACTTATCATAAGATATCACTTATAGAGGGAATATAAAAACCGCTACCCTTGAACTGAATTACAAATCAGAGCAGGGTAACACGTTTAGAAAACACACTATGGCTGCTTAACGGGAAAGGTGAGGTGGGGTGATGCATAAAACAAGGGTTTCAAATTAGCTCAGATACCGTTCCATAAACCCAATAGGTAATAGACAAGACCTACTCCTTGCTCAGTGAATTGGACTCAACACCCCCTATTCACCGCCCAAGAATATATCTGACTAGTAAGAATCTTAAAACCTATGCATTGATATCTCTCTGTAAGTGAGTCAAGTGGGTGTAAAGCGGCAAAAACACAGCAGTGAAAAGCAGGTAAACCCCATTATAAAAATCAATTACTTTTAAAAACCCGTGAAACAAAGACAGTGAAAGAGAGAGAAATTCTTACAAAATTCGTTCAGGGGCTGTGATGCCACCTGGATTGACCATATCTAGACCCACAGTTGATTGAGACATAAGGGTGGACACTCTTGGGGCTGAGAGGTTTGGTGAGGTTGGGTGAGCAAACGCAGACCCTTTAAAGTAATACTGCGTGGTACCCATCCCATGGGTCCCAAATCTCCAGGTTGAAGGGCATCTTCCTACATCGAAAGCATGCATGAGAAACCCAGAAGATGGTACACCGTGTGATCCGGAAAGGTTTTCAAAACGCACCTCATTTCTCATCTCCTTGTGCTCGGGTTTGCCATTCCAGCCGCTTTACTAGCAATCTCCCTCCTTGGAGAATCAGCACCTTTAACCTCCTGTTCCGTACAGGTTGCAATTTGTCCTGAGGATGAACGGGAAGAGGGGGAACCAATGAGAGACTAGCTCTAGGTGTTGGGACAGGCACAGGTCACTCTATTTTCCCATCAGGAAGAAGAATTAACCACAGGCTCAGCCTGCCGCCCGGGACCAGAATAGGGCCTGAAGCAATCCTGCGCTTTTGCGGCCAGCTCCCAAGAAAGCGAGTTGAAAAATGGAGCTCAGGGGCACTGCAATTCACAAACCTGCAGACTTATAAATGATGACTCTCGTCCACAAATATATTGAGGGAAGGCAACGAAGAGGATTGGAAAGCAAGGCAGAATTGCAGGAAACAGATTTCAGGAGGGAGATTCGAATCGCCTTTAAAGCACAGGAAAAGCGGCAAAACCTCGACAATGATGCCCTTGGCCAAAAAGGGCGTATGCGTTTTTTCCTGAATATATTCAGGAAAAAACGCATACGCCCTTTTTGGCCAACCAAGCAACCTGGAAAGGCAAATCAGCGCTACAAAGAAGTCTCGCTTCCCATCGGTCAAAAGGGCCATGCTGAATAAAGTGTCAAAACCAGAAATGCAAAACAGGCCATGGAGAAACGGGAGCCTGGCTACGCTGATGGGCGGGATGTAAATTGCCAACAGCCACTCTGGAGAAGTGCACGGTGTGTCCTGAAACATCGAAAAAAATCAGCCTAGGGAGCATAGGGCACTTCCACTCATGGGCGTATAAATTGGGAAAACTAAAAATCAGCAAGACACAGGCACCCCAAAGTTTAGGGCTGCTCTGTTGACAAGAACCTCCACTTCGTTACACCTTAAATATCCCAGGAAAGAGAAAAATGGATAAAGAAGTTGTGGTCCTTATGTACAATGGAATATCACTCAGCCATGAAATCAACGTCATAAGGCTAGTAGCAGCAAGATGAGTGGATTTAGGTAGGACGATTCTAAGTGAAATAAGTCACACAGAAAAAGATACTTATCATAAGATATCACTTATAGAGGGAATATAAAAACCGCTACCCTTGAACTGAATTACAAATCAGAGCAGGGTAACACGTTTAGAAAACACACTATGGCTGCTTAACGGGAAAGGTGAGGTGGGGTGATGCATAAAACAAGGGTTTCAAATTAGCTCAGATACCGTTCCATAAACCCAATAGGTAATAGACAAGACCTACTCCTTGCTCAGTGAATTGGACTCAACACCCCCTATTCACCGCCCAAGAATATATCTGACTAGTAAGAATCTTAAAACCTATGCATTGATATCTCTCTGTAAGTGAGTCAAGTGGGTGTAAAGCGGCAAAAACACAGCAGTGAAAAGCAGGTAAACCCCATTATAAAAATCAATTACTTTTAAAAACCCGTGAAACAAAGACAGTGAAAGAGAGAGAAATTCTTACAAAATTCGTTCAGGGGCTGTGATGCCACCTGGATTGACCATATCTAGACCCACAGTTGATTGAGACATAAGGGTGGACACTCTTGGGGCTGAGAGGTTTGGTGAGGTTGGGTGAGCAAACGCAGACCCTTTAAAGTAATACTGCGTGGTACCCATCCCATGGGTCCCAAATCTCCAGGTTCAAGGGCATCTTCCTACATCGAAAGCATGCATGAGAAACCCAGAAGATGGTACACCGTGTGATCCGGAAAGGTTTTCAAAACGCACCTCATTTCTCATCTCCTTGTGCTCGGGTTTGCCATTCCAGCCGCTTTACTAGCAATCTCCCTCCTTGGAGAATCAGCACCTTTAACCTCCTGTTCCGTACAGGTTGCAATTTGTCCTGAGGATGAACGGGAAGAGGGGGAACCAATGAGAGACTAGCTCTAGGTGTTGGGACAGGCACAGGTCACTCTATTTTCCCATCAGGAAGAAGAATTAACCACAGGCTCAGCCTGCCGCCCGGGACCAGAATAGGGCCTGAAGCAATCCTGCGCTTTTGCGGCCAGCTCCCAAGAAAGCGAGTTGAAAAATGGAGCTCAGGGGCACTGCAATTCACAAACCTGCAGACTTATAAATGATGACTCTCGTCCACAAATATATTGAGGGAAGGCAACGAAGAGGATTGGAAAGCAAGGCAGAATTGCAGGAAACAGATTTCAGGAGGGAGATTCCAATCGCCTTTAAAGCACAGGAAAAGCGGCAAAACCTCGACAATGATGCCCTTGGCCAAAAAGGGCGTATGCGTTTTTTCCTGAATATATTCAGGAAAAAACGCATACGCCCTTTTTGGCCAACCAAGCAACCTGGAAAGGCAAATCAGCGCTACAAAGAAGTCTCGCTTCCCATCGGTCAAAAGGGCCATGCTGAATAAAGTGTCAAAACCAGAAATGCAAAACAGGCCATGGAGAAACGGGAGCCTGGCTACGCTGATGGGCGGGATGTAAATTGCCAACAGCCACTCTGGAGAAGTGCACGGTGTGTCCTGAAACATCGAAAAAAATCAGCCTAGGGAGCATAGGGCACTTCCACTCATGGGCGTATAAATTGGGAAAACTAAAAATCAGCAAGACACAGGCACCCCAAAGTTTAGGGCTGCTCTGTTGACAAGAACCTCCACTTCGTTACACCTTAAATATCCCAGGAAAGAGAAAAATGGATAAAGAAGTTGTGGTCCTTATGTACAATGGAATATCACTCAGCCATGAAATCAACGTCATAAGGCTAGTAGCAGCAAGATGAGTGGATTTAGGTAGGACGATTCTAAGTGAAATAAGTCACACAGAAAAAGATACTTATCATAAGATATCACTTATAGAGGGAATATAAAAACCGCTACCCTTGAACTGAATTACAAATCAGAGCAGGGTAACACGTTTAGAAAACACACTATGGCTGCTTAACGGGAAAGGTGAGGTGGGGTGATGCATAAAACAAGGGTTTCAAATTAGCTCAGATACCGTTCCATAAACCCAATAGGTAATAGACAAGACCTACTCCTTGCTCAGTGAATTGGACTCAACACCCCCTATTCACCGCCCAAGAATATATCTGACTAGTAAGAATCTTAAAACCTATGCATTGATATCTCTCTGTAAGTGAGTCAAGTGGGTGTAAAGCGGCAAAAACACAGCAGTGAAAAGCAGGTAAACCCCATTATAAAAATCAATTACTTTTAAAAACCCGTGAAACAAAGACAGTGAAAGAGAGAGAAATTCTTACAAAATTCGTTCAGGGGCTGTGATGCCACCTGGATTGACCATATCTAGACCCACAGTTGATTGAGACATAAGGGTGGACACTCTTGGGGCTGAGAGGTTTGGTGAGGTTGGGTGAGCAAACGCAGACCCTTTAAAGTAATACTGCGTGGTACCCATCCCATGGGTCCCAAATCTCCAGGTTCAAGGGCATCTTCCTACATCGAAAGCATGCATGAGAAACCCAGAAGATGGTACACCGTGTGATCCGGAAAGGTTTTCAAAACGCACCTCATTTCTCATCTCCTTGTGCTCGGGTTTGCCATTCCAGCCGCTTTACTAGCAATCTCCCTCCTTGGAGAATCAGCACCTTTAACCTCCTGTTCCGTACAGGTTGCAATTTGTCCTGAGGATGAACGGGAAGAGGGGGAACCAATGAGAGACTAGCTCTAGGTGTTGGGACAGGCACAGGTCACTCTATTTTCCCATCAGGAAGAAGAATTAACCACAGGCTCAGCCTGCCGCCCGGGACCAGAATAGGGCCTGAAGCAATCCTGCGCTTTTGCGGCCAGCTCCCAAGAAAGCGAGTTGAAAAATGGAGCTCAGGGGCACTGCAATTCACAAACCTGCAGACTTATAAATGATGACTCTCGTCCACAAATATATTGAGGGAAGGCAACGAAGAGGATTGGAAAGCAAGGCAGAATTGCAGGAAACAGATTTCAGGAGGGAGATTCGAATCGCCTTTAAAGCACAGGAAAAGCGGCAAAACCTCGACAATGATGCCCTTGGCCAAAAAGGGCGTATGCGTTTTTTCCTGAATATATTCAGGAAAAAACGCATACGCCCTTTTTGGCCAACCAAGCAACCTGGAAAGGCAAATCAGCGCTACAAAGAAGTCTCGCTTCCCATCGGTCAAAAGGGCCATGCTGAATAAAGTGTCAAAACCAGAAATGCAAAACAGGCCATGGAGAAACGGGAGCCTGGCTACGCTGATGGGCGGGATGTAAATTGCCAACAGCCACTCTGGAGAAGTGCACGGTGTGTCCTGAAACATCGAAAAAAATCAGCCTAGGGAGCATAGGGCACTTCCACTCATGGGCGTATAAATTGGGAAAACTAAAAATCAGCAAGACACAGGCACCCCAAAGTTTAGGGCTGCTCTGTTGACAAGAACCTCCACTTCGTTACACCTTAAATATCCCAGGAAAGAGAAAAATGGATAAAGAAGTTGTGGTCCTTATGTACAATGGAATATCACTCAGCCATGAAATCAACGTCATAAGGCTAGTAGCAGCAAGATGAGTGGATTTAGGTAGGACGATTCTAAGTGAAATAAGTCACACAGAAAAAGATACTTATCATAAGATATCACTTATAGAGGGAATATAAAAACCGCTACCCTTGAACTGAATTACAAATCAGAGCAGGGTAACACGTTTAGAAAACACACTATGGCTGCTTAACGGGAAAGGTGAGGTGGGGTGATGCATAAAACAAGGGTTTCAAATTAGCTCAGATACCGTTCCATAAACCCAATAGGTAATAGACAAGACCTACTCCTTGCTCAGTGAATTGGACTCAACACCCCCTATTCACCGCCCAAGAATATATCTGACTAGTAAGAATCTTAAAACCTATGCATTGATATCTCTCTGTAAGTGAGTCAAGTGGGTGTAAAGCGGCAAAAACACAGCAGTGAAAAGCAGGTAAACCCCATTATAAAAATCAATTACTTTTAAAAACCCGTGAAACAAAGACAGTGAAAGAGAGAGAAATTCTTACAAAATTCGTTCAGGGGCTGTGATGCCACCTGGATTGACCATATCTAGACCCACAGTTGATTGAGACATAAGGGTGGACACTCTTGGGGCTGAGAGGTTTGGTGAGGTTGGGTGAGCAAACGCAGACCCTTTAAAGTAATACTGCGTGGTACCCATCCCATGGGTCCCAAATCTCCAGGTTCAAGGGCATCTTCCTACATCGAAAGCATGCATGAGAAACCCAGAAGATGGTACACCGTGTGATCCGGAAAGGTTTTCAAAACGCACCTCATTTCTCATCTCCTTGTGCTCGGGTTTGCCATTCCAGCCGCTTTACTAGCAATCTCCCTCCTTGGAGAATCAGCACCTTTAACCTCCTGTTCCGTACAGGTTGCAATTTGTCCTGAGGATGAACGGGAAGAGGGGGAACCAATGAGAGACTAGCTCTAGGTGTTGGGACAGGCACAGGTCACTCTATTTTCCCATCAGGAAGAAGAATTAACCACAGGCTCAGCCTGCCGCCCGGGACCAGAATAGGGCCTGAAGCAATCCTGCGCTTTTGCGGCCAGCTCCCAAGAAAGCGAGTTGAAAAATGGAGCTCAGGGGCACTGCAATTCACAAACCTGCAGACTTATAAATGATGACTCTCGTCCACAAATATATTGAGGGAAGGCAACGAAGAGGATTGGAAAGCAAGGCAGAATTGCAGGAAACAGATTTCAGGAGGGAGATTCGAATCGCCTTTAAAGCACAGGAAAAGCGGCAAAACCTCGACAATGATGCCCTTGGCCAAAAAGGGCGTATGCGTTTTTTCCTGAATATATTCAGGAAAAAACGCATACGCCCTTTTTGGCCAACCAAGCAACCTGGAAAGGCAAATCAGCGCTACAAAGAAGTCTCGCTTCCCATCGGTCAAAAGGGCCATGCTGAATAAAGTGTCAAAACCAGAAATGCAAAACAGGCCATGGAGAAACGGGAGCCTGGCTACGCTGATGGGCGGGATGTAAATTGCCAACAGCCACTCTGGAGAAGTGCACGGTGTGTCCTGAAACATCGAAAAAACTCAGCTTAGGGAGCATAGGTCACTTCCACTCATGGGCGTATAAATTGGGAAAACTAAAAATCAGCAAGACACAGGCACCCCAAAGTTTAGGGCTGCTCTGTTGACAAGAACCTCCACTTCGTTACACCTTAAATATCCCAGGAAAGAGAAAAATGGATAAAGAAGTCGTGGTCCTTATGTACAATGGAATATCACTCAGCCATGAAATCAACGTCATAAGGCTAGTAGCAGCAAGATGAGTGGATTTAGGTAGGACGATTCTAAGTGAAATAAGTCACACAGAAAAAGATACTTATCATAAGATATCACTTATAGAGGGAATATAAAAACCGCTACCCTTGAACTGAATTACAAATCAGAGCAGGGTAACACGTTTAGAAAACACACTATGGCTGCTTAACGGGAAAGGTGAGGTGGGGTGATGCATAAAACAAGGGTTTCAAATTAGCTCAGATACCGTTCCATAAACCCAATAGGTAATAGACAAGACCTACTCCTTGCTCAGTGAATTGGACTCAACACCCCCTATTCACCGCCCAAGAATATATCTGACTAGTAAGAATCTTAAAACCTATGCATTGATATCTCTCTGTAAGTGAGTCAAGTGGGTGTAAAGCGGCAAAAACACAGCAGTGAAAAGCAGGTAAACCCCATTATAAAAATCAATTACTTTTAAAAACCCGTGAAACAAAGACAGTGAAAGAGAGAGAAATTCTTACAAAATTCGTTCAGGGGCTGTGATGCCACCTGGATTGACCATATCTAGACCCACAGTTGATTGAGACATAAGGGTGGACACTCTTGGGGCTGATAGGTTTGGTGAGGTTGGGTGAGCAAACGCAGACCCTTTAAAGTAATACTGCGTGGTACCCATCCCATGGGTCCCAAATCTCCAGGTTGAAGGGCATCTTCCTACATCGAAAGCATGCATGAGAAACCCAGAAGATGGTACACCGTGTGATCCGGAAAGGTTTTCAAAACGCACCTCATTTCTCATCTCCTTGTGCTCGGGTTTGCCATTCCAGCCGCTTTACTAGCAATCTCCCTCCTTGGAGAATCAGCACCTTTAACCTCCTGTTCCGTACAGGTTGCAATTTGTCCTGAGGATGAACGGGAAGAGGGGGAACCAATGAGAGACTAGCTCTAGGTGTTGGGACAGGCACAGGTCACTCTATTTTCCCATCAGGAAGAAGAATTAACCACAGGCTCAGCCTGCCGCCCGGGACCAGAATAGGGCCAGAAGCAATCCTGCGCTTTTGCCGCCAGCTCCCAAGAAAGCGAGTTGAAAAATGGAGCTCAGGGGCACTGCAATTCACAAACCTGCAGACTTATAAATGATGACTCTCGTCCACAAATATATTGAGGGAAGGCAACGAAGAGGATTGGAAAGCAAGGCAGAATTGCAGGAAACAGATTTCAGGAGGGAGATTCGAATCGCCTTTAAAGCACAGGAAAAGCGGCAAAACCTCGACAATGATGCCCTTGGCCAAAAAGGGCGTATGCGTTTTTTCCTGAATATATTCAGGAAAAAACGCATACGCCCTTTTTGGCCAACCAAGCAACCTGGAAAGGCAAATCAGCGCTACAAAGAAGTCTCGCTTCCCATCGGTCAAAAGGGCCATGCTGAATAAAGTGTCAAAACCAGAAATGCAAAACAGGCCATGGAGAAACGGGAGCCTGGCTACGCTGATGGGCGGGATGTAAATTGCCAACAGCCACTCTGGAGAAGTGCACGGTGTGTCCTGAAACATCGAAAAAAATCAGCCTAGGGAGCATAGGGCACTTCCACTCATGGGCGTATAAATTGGGAAAACTAAAAATCAGCAAGACACAGGCACCCCAAAGTTTAGGGCTGCTCTGTTGACAAGAACCTCCACTTCGTTACACCTTAAATATCCCAGGAAAGAGAAAAATGGATAAAGAAGTTGTGGTCCTTATGTACAATGGAATATCACTCAGCCATGAAATCAACGTCATAAGGCTAGTAGCAGCAAGATGAGTGGATTTAGGTAGGACGATTCTAAGTGAAATAAGTCACACAGAAAAAGATACTTATCATAAGATATCACTTATAGAGGGAATATAAAAACCGCTACCCTTGAACTGAATTACAAATCAGAGCAGGGTAACACGTTTAGAAAACACACTATGGCTGCTTAACGGGAAAGGTGAGGTGGGGTGATGCATAAAACAAGGGTTTCAAATTAGCTCAGATACCGTTCCATAAACCCAATAGGTAATAGACAAGACCTACTCCTTGCTCAGTGAATTGGACTCAACACCCCCTATTCACCGCCCAAGAATATATCTGACTAGTAAGAATCTTAAAACCTATGCATTGATATCTCTCTGTAAGTGAGTCCAGTGGGTGTAAAGCGGCAAAAACACAGCAGTGAAAAGCAGGTAAACCCCATTATAAAAATCAATTACTTTTAAAAACCCGTGAAACAAAGACAGTGAAAGAGAGAGAAATTCTTACAAAATTCGTTCAGGGGCTGTGATGCCACCTGGATTGACCATATCTAGACCCACAGTTGATTGAGACATAAGGGTGGACACTCTTGGGGCTGAGAGGTTTGGTGAGGTTGGGTGAGCAAACGCAGACCCTTTAAAGTAATACTGCGTGGTACCCATCCCATGGGTCCCAAATCTCCAGGTTGAAGGGCATCTTCCTACATCGAAAGCATGCATGAGAAACCCAGAAGATGGTACACCGTGTGATCCGGAAAGGTTTTCAAAACGCACCTCATTTCTCATCTCCTTGTGCTCGGGTTTGCCATTCCAGCCGCTTTACTAGCAATCTCCCTCCTTGGAGAATCAGCACCTTTAACCTCCTGTTCCGTACAGGTTGCAATTTGTCCTGAGGATGAACGGGAAGAGGGGGAACCAATGAGAGACTAGCTCTAGGTGTTGGGACAGGCACAGGTCACTCTATTTTCCCATCAGGAAGAAGAATTAACCACAGGCTCAGCCTGCCGCCCAGGACCAGAATAGGGCCTGAAGCAATCCTGCGCTTTTGCGGCCAGCTCCCAAGAAAGCGAGTTGAAAAATGGAGCTCAGGGGCACTGCAATTCACAAACCTGCAGACTTATAAATGATGACTCTCGTCCACAAATATATTGAGGGAAGGCAACGAAGAGGATTGGAAAGCAAGGCAGAATTGCAGGAAACAGATTTCAGGAGGGAGATTCCAATCGCCTTTAAAGCACAGGAAAAGCGGCAAAACCTCGACAATGATGCCCTTGGCCAAAAAGGACGTATGCGTTTTTTCCTGAATATATTCAGGAAAAAACGCATACGCCCTTTTTGGCCAACCAAGCAACCTGGAAAGGCAAATCAGCGCTACAAAGAAGTCTCGCTTCCCATCGGTCAAAAGGGCCATGCTGAATAAAGTGTCAAAACCAGAAATGCAAAACAGGCCATGGAGAAACGGGAGCCTGGCTACGCTGATGGGCGGGATGTAAATTGCCAACAGCCACTCTGGAGAAGTGCACGGTGTGTCCTGAAACATCGAAAAAAATCAGCCTAGGGAGCATAGGGCACTTCCACTCATGGGCGTATAAATTGGGAAAACTAAAAATCAGCAAGACACAGGCACCCCAAAGTTTAGGGCTGCTCTGTTGACAAGAACCTCCACTTCGTTACACCTTAAATATCCCAGGAAAGAGAAAAATGGATAAAGAAGTTGTGGTCCTTATGTACAATGGAATATCACTCAGCCATGAAATCAACGTCATAAGGCTAGTAGCAGCAAGATGAGTGGATTTAGGTAGGACGATTCTAAGTGAAATAAGTCACACAGAAAAAGATACTTATCATAAGATATCACTTATAGAGGGAATATAAAAACCGCTACCCTTGAACTGAATTACAAATCAGAGCAGGGTAACACGTTTAGAAAACACACTATGGCTGCTTAACGGGAAAGGTGAGGTGGGGTGATGCATAAAACAAGGGTTTCAAATTAGCTCAGATACCGTTCCATAAACCCAATAGGTAATAGACAAGACCTACTCCTTGCTCAGTGAATTGGACTCAACACCCCCTATTCACCGCCCAAGAATATATCTGACTAGTAAGAATCTTAAAACCTATGCATTGATATCTCTCTGTAAGTGAGTCCAGTGGGTGTAAAGCGGCAAAAACACAGCAGTGAAAAGCAGGTAAACCCCATTATAAAAATCAATTACTTTTAAAAACCCGTGAAACAAAGACAGTGAAAGAGAGAGAAATTCTTACAAAATTCGTTCAGGGGCTGTGATGCCACCTGGATTGACCATATCTAGACCCACAGTTGATTGAGACATAAGGGTGGACACTCTTGGGGCTGATAGGTTTGGTGAGGTTGGGTGAGCAAACGCAGACCCTTTAAAGTAATACTGCGTGGTACCCATCCCATGGGTCCCAAATCTCCAGGTTCAAGGGCATCTTCCTACATCGAAAGCATGCATGAGAAACCCAGAAGATGGTACACCGTGTGATCCGGAAAGGTTTTCAAAACGCACCTCATTTCTCATCTCCTTGTGCTCGGGTTTGCCATTCCAGCCGCTTTACTAGCAATCTCCCTCCTTGGAGAATCAGCACCTTTAACCTCCTGTTCCGTACAGGTTGCAATTTGTCCTGAGGATGAACGGGAAGAGGGGGAACCAATGAGAGACTAGCTCTAGGTGTTGGGACAGGCACAGGTCACTCTATTTTCCCATCAGGAAGAAGAATTAACCACAGGCTCAGCCTGCCGCCCGGGACCAGAATAGGGCCTGAAGCAATCCTGCGCTTTTGCGGCCAGCTCCCAAGAAAGCGAGTTGAAAAATGGAGCTCAGGGGCACTGCAATTCACAAACCTGCAGACTTATAAATGATGACTCTCGTCCACAAATATATTGAGGGAAGGCAACGAAGAGGATTGGAAAGCAAGGCAGAATTGCAGGAAACAGATTTCAGGAGGGAGATTCCAATCGCCTTTAAAGCACAGGAAAAGCGGCAAAACCTCGACAATGATGCCCTTGGCCAAAAAGGGCGTATGCGTTTTTTCCTGAATATATTCAGGAAAAAACGCATACGCCCTTTTTGGCCAACCAAGCAACCTGGAAAGGCAAATCAGCGCTACAAAGAAGTCTCGCTTCCCATCGGTCAAAAGGGCCATGCTGAATAAAGTGTCAAAACCAGAAATGCAAAACAGGCCATGGAGAAACGGGAGCCTGGCTACGCTGATGGGCGGGATGTAAATTGCCAACAGCCACTCTGGAGAAGTGCACGGTGTGTCCTGAAACATCGAAAAAAATCAGCCTAGGGAGCATAGGGCACTTCCACTCATGGGCGTATAAATTGGGAAAACTAAAAATCAGCAAGACACAGGCACCCCAAAGTTTAGGGCTGCTCTGTTGACAAGAACCTCCACTTCGTTACACCTTAAATATCCCAGGAAAGAGAAAAATGGATAAAGAAGTTGTGGTCCTTATGTACAATGGAATATCACTCAGCCATGAAATCAACGTCATAAGGCTAGTAGCAGCAAGATGAGTGGATTTAGGTAGGACGATTCTAAGTGAAATAAGTCACACAGAAAAAGATACTTATCATAAGATATCACTTATAGAGGGAATATAAAAACCGCTACCCTTGAACTGAATTACAAATCAGAGCAGGGTAACACGTTTAGAAAACACACTATGGCTGCTTAACGGGAAAGGTGAGGTGGGGTGATGCATAAAACAAGGGTTTCAAATTAGCTCAGATACCGTTCCATAAACCCAATAGGTAATAGACAAGACCTACTCCTTGCTCAGTGAATTGGACTCAACACCCCCTATTCACCGCCCAAGAATATATCTGACTAGTAAGAATCTTAAAACCTATGCATTGATATCTCTCTGTAAGTGAGTCCAGTGGGTGTAAAGCGGCAAAAACACAGCAGTGAAAAGCAGGTAAACCCCATTATAAAAATCAATTACTTTTAAAAACCCGTGAAACAAAGACAGTGAAAGAGAGAGAAATTCTTACAAAATTCGTTCAGGGGCTGTGATGCCACCTGGATTGACCATATCTAGACCCACAGTTGATTGAGACATAAGGGTGGACACTCTTGGGGCTGAGAGGTTTGGTGAGGTTGGGTGAGCAAACGCAGACCCTTTAAAGTAATACTGCGTGGTACCCATCCCATGGGTCCCAAATCTCCAGGTTCAAGGGCATCTTCCTACATCGAAAGCATGCATGAGAAACCCAGAAGATGGTACACCGTGTGATCCGGAAAGGTTTTCAAAACGCACCTCATTTCTCATCTCCTTGTGCTCGGGTTTGCCATTCCAGCCGCTTTACTAGCAATCTCCCTCCTTGGAGAATCAGCACCTTTAACCTCCTGTTCCGTACAGGTTGCAATTTGTCCTGAGGATGAACGGGAAGAGGGGGAACCAATGAGAGACTAGCTCTAGGTGTTGGGACAGGCACAGGTCACTCTATTTTCCCATCAGGAAGAAGAATTAACCACAGGCTCAGCCTGCCGCCCGGGACCAGAATAGGGCCTGAAGCAATCCTGCGCTTTTGCGGCCAGCTCCCAAGAAAGCGAGTTGAAAAATGGAGCTCAGGGGCACTGCAATTCACAAACCTGCAGACTTATAAATGATGACTCTCGTCCACAAATATATTGAGGGAAGGCAACGAAGAGGATTGGAAAGCAAGGCAGAATTGCAGGAAACAGATTTCAGGAGGGAGATTCGAATCGCCTTTAAAGCACAGGAAAAGCGGCAAAACCTCGACAATGATGCCCTTGGCCAAAAAGGGCGTATGCGTTTTTTCCTGAATATATTCAGGAAAAAACGCATACGCCCTTTTTGGCCAACCAAGCAACCTGGAAAGGCAAATCAGCGCTACAAAGAAGTCTCGCTTCCCATCGGTCAAAAGGGCCATGCTGAATAAAGTGTCAAAACCAGAAATGCAAAACAGGCCATGGAGAAACGGGAGCCTGGCTACGCTGATGGGCGGGATGTAAATTGCCAACAGCCACTCTGGAGAAGTGCACGGTGTGTCCTGAAACATCGAAAAAAATCAGCCTAGGGAGCATAGGGCACTTCCACTCATGGGCGTATAAATTGGGAAAACTAAAAATCAGCAAGACACAGGCACCCCAAAGTTTAGGGCTGCTCTGTTGACAAGAACCTCCACTTCGTTACACCTTAAATATCCCAGGAAAGAGAAAAATGGATAAAGAAGTTGTGGTCCTTATGTACAATGGAATATCACTCAGCCATGAAATCAACGTCATAAGGCTAGTAGCAGCAAGATGAGTGGATTTAGGTAGGACGATTCTAAGTGAAATAAGTCACACAGAAAAAGATACTTATCATAAGATATCACTTATAGAGGGAATATAAAAACCGCTACCCTTGAACTGAATTACAAATCAGAGCAGGGTAACACGTTTAGAAAACACACTATGGCTGCTTAACGGGAAAGGTGAGGTGGGGTGATGCATAAAACAAGGGTTTCAAATTAGCTCAGATACCGTTCCATAAACCCAATAGGTAATAGACAAGACCTACTCCTTGCTCAGTGAATTGGACTCAACACCCCCTATTCACCGCCCAAGAATATATCTGACTAGTAAGAATCTTAAAACCTAGGCATTGATATCTCTCTGTAAGTGAGTCCAGTGGGTGTAAAGCGGCAAAAACACAGCAGTGAAAAGCAGGTAAACCCCATTATAAAAATCAATTACTTTTAAAAACCCGTGAAACAAAGACAGTGAAAGAGAGAGAAATTCTTACAAAATTCGTTCAGGGGCTGTGATGCCACCTGGATTGACCATATCTAGACCCACAGTTGATTGAGACATAAGGGTGGACACTCTTGGGGCTGAGAGGTTTGGTGAGGTTGGGTGAGCAAACGCAGACCCTTTAAAGTAATACTGCGTGGTACCCATCCCATGGGTCCCAAATCTCCAGGTTGAAGGGCATCTTCCTACATCGAAAGCATGCATGAGAAACCCAGAAGATGGTACACCGTGTGATCCGGAAAGGTTTTCAAAACGCACCTCATTTCTCATCTCCTTGTGCTCGGGTTTGCCATTCCAGCCGCTTTACTAGCAATCTCCCTCCTTGGAGAATCAGCACCTTTAACCTCCTGTTCCGTACAGGTTGCAATTTGTCCTGAGGATGAACGGGAAGAGGGGGAACCAATGAGAGACTAGCTCTAGGTGTTGGGACAGGCACAGGTCACTCTATTTTCCCATCAGGAAGAAGAATTAACCACAGGCTCAGCCTGCCGCCCGGGACCAGAATAGGGCCTGAAGCAATCCTGCGCTTTTGCGGCCAGCTCCCAAGAAAGCGAGTTGAAAAATGGAGCTCAGGGGCACTGCAATTCACAAACCTGCAGACTTATAAATGATGACTCTCGTCCACAAATATATTGAGGGAAGGCAACGAAGAGGATTGGAAAGCAAGGCAGAATTGCAGGAAACAGATTTCAGGAGGGAGATTCGAATCGCCTTTAAAGCACAGGAAAAGCGGCAAAACCTCGACAATGATGCCCTTGGCCAAAAAGGGCGTATGCGTTTTTTCCTGAATATATTCAGGAAAAAACGCATACGCCCTTTTTGGCCAACCAAGCAACCTGGAAAGGCAAATCAGCGCTACAAAGAAGTCTCGCTTCCCATCGGTCAAAAGGGCCATGCTGAATAAAGTGTCAAAACCAGAAATGCAAAACAGGCCATGGAGAAACGGGAGCCTGGCTACGCTGATGGGCGGGATGTAAATTGCCAACAGCCACTCTGGAGAAGTGCACGGTGTGTCCTGAAACATCGAAAAAAATCAGCCTAGGGAGCATAGGGCACTTCCACTCATGGGCGTATAAATTGGGAAAACTAAAAATCAGCAAGACACAGGCACCCCAAAGTTTAGGGCTGCTCTGTTGACAAGAACCTCCACTTCGTTACACCTTAAATATCCCAGGAAAGAGAAAAATGGATAAAGAAGTTGTGGTCCTTATGTACAATGGAATATCACTCAGCCATGAAATCAACGTCATAAGGCTAGTAGAAGCAAGATGAGTGGATTTAGGTAGGACGATTCTAAGTGAAATAAGTCACACAGAAAAAGATACTTATCATAAGATATCACTTATAGAGGGAATATAAAAACCGCTACCCTTGAACTGAATTACAAATCAGAGCAGGGTAACACGTTTAGAAAACACACTATGGCTGCTTAACGGGAAAGGTGAGGTGGGATGATGCATAAAACAAGGGTTTCAAATTAGCTCAGATACCGTTCCATAAACCCAATAGGTAATAGACAAGATCTACTCCTTGCTCAGTGAATTGGACTCAACACCCCCTATTCACCGCCCAAGAATATATCTGACTAGTAAGAATCTTAAAACCTAGGCATTGATATCTCTCTGTAAGTGAGTCAAGTGGGTGTAAAGCGGCAAAAACACAGCAGTGAAAAGCAGGTAAACCCCAGTATAAAAATCAATTACTTTTAAAAACCCGTGAAACAAAGACAGTGAAAGAGAGAGAAATTCTTACAAAATTCGTTCAGGGGCTGTGATGCCACCTGGATTGACCATATCTAGACCCACAGTTGATTGAGACATAAGGGTGGACACTCTTGGGGCTGAGAGGTTTGGTGAGGTTGGGTGAGCAAACGCAGACCCTTTAAAGTAATACTGCGTGGTACCCATCCCATGGGTCCCAAATCTCCAGGTTCAAGGGCATCTTCCTACATCGAAAGCATGCATGAGAAACCCAGAAGATGGTACACCGTGTGATCCGGAAAGGTTTTCAAAACGCACCTCATTTCTCATCTCCTTGTGCTCGGGTTTGCCATTCCAGCCGCTTTACTAGCAATCTCCCTCCTTGGAGAATCAGCACCTTTAACCTCCTGTTCCGTACAGGTTGCAATTTGTCCTGAGGATGAACGGGAAGAGGGGGAACCAATGAGAGACTAGCTCTAGGTGTTGGGACAGGCACAGGTCACTCTATTTTCCCATCAGGAAGAAGAATTAACCACAGGCTCAGCCTGCCGCCCGGGACCAGAATAGGGCCTGAAGCAATCCTGCGCTTTTGCGGCCAGCTCCCAAGAAAGCGAGTTGAAAAATGGAGCTCAGGGGCACTGCAATTCACAAACCTGCAGACTTATAAATGATGACTCTCGTCCACAAATATATTGAGGGAAGGCAACGAAGAGGATTGGAAAGCAAGGCAGAATTGCAGGAAACAGATTTCAGGAGGGAGATTCGAATCGCCTTTAAAGCACAGGAAAAGCGGCAAAACCTCGACAATGATGCCCTTGGCCAAAAAGGGCGTATGCGTTTTTTCCTGAATATATTCAGGAAAAAACGCATACGCCCTTTTTGGCCAACCAAGCAACCTGGAAAGGCAAATCAGCGCTACAAAGAAGTCTCGCTTCCCATCGGTCAAAAGGGCCATGCTGAATAAAGTGTCAAAACCAGAAATGCAAAACAGGCCATGGAGAAACGGGAGCCTGGCTACGATGATGGGCGGGATGTAAATTGCCAACAGCCACTCTGGAGAAGTGCACGGTGTGTCCTGAAACATCGAAAAAACTCAGCTTAGGGAGCATAGGTCACTTCCACTCATGGGCGTATAAATTGGGAAAACTAAAAATCAGCAAGACACAGGCACCCCAAAGTTTAGGGCTGCTCTGTTGACAAGAACCTCCACTTCGTTACACCTTAAATATCCCAGGAAAGAGAAAAATGGATAAAGAAGTTGTGGTCCTTATGTACAATGGAATATCACTCAGCCATGAAATCAACGTCATAAGGCTAGTAGCAGCAAGATGAGTGGATTTAGGTAGGACGATTCTAAGTGAAATAAGTCACACAGAAAAAGATACTTATCATAAGATATCACTTATAGAGGGAATATAAAAACCGCTACCCTTGAACTGAATTACAAATCAGAGCAGGGTAACACGTTTAGAAAACACACTATGGCTGCTTAACGGGAAAGGTGAGGTGGGGTGATGCATAAAACAAGGGTTTCAAATTAGCTCAGATACCGTTCCATAAACCCAATAGGTAATAGACAAGACCTACTCCTTGCTCAGTGAATTGGACTCAACACCCCCTATTCACCGCCCAAGAATATATCTGACTAGTAAGAATCTTAAAACCTATGCATTGATATCTCTCTGTAAGTGAGTCCAGTGGGTGTAAAGCGGCAAAAACACAGCAGTGAAAAGCAGGTAAACCCCATTATAAAAATCAATTACTTTTAAAAACCCGTGAAACAAAGACAGTGAAAGAGAGAGAAATTCTTACAAAATTCGTTCAGGGGCTGTGATGCCACCTGGATTGACCATATCTAGACCCACAGTTGATTGAGACATAAGGGTGGACACTCTTGGGGCTGAGAGGTTTGGTGAGGTTGGGTGAGCAAACGCAGACCCTTTAAAGTAATACTGCGTGGTACCCATCCCATGGGTCCCAAATCTCCAGGTTCAAGGGCATCTTCCTACATCGAAAGCATGCATGAGAAACCCAGAAGATGGTACACCGTGTGATCCGGAAAGGTTTTCAAAACGCACCTCATTTCTCATCTCCTTGTGCTCGGGTTTGCCATTCCAGCCGCTTTACTAGCAATCTCCCTCCTTGGAGAATCAGCACCTTTAACCTCCTGTTCCGTACAGGTTGCAATTTGTCCTGAGGATGAACGGGAAGAGGGGGAACCAATGAGAGACTAGCTCTAGGTGTTGGGACAGGCACAGGTCACTCTATTTTCCCATCAGGAAGAAGAATTAACCACAGGCTCAGCCTGCCGCCCGGGACCAGAATAGGGCCTGAAGCAATCCTGCGCTTTTGCGGCCAGCTCCCAAGAAAGCGAGTTGAAAAATGGAGCTCAGGGGCACTGCAATTCACAAACCTGCAGACTTATAAATGATGACTCTCGTCCACAAATATATTGAGGGAAGGCAACGAAGAGGATTGGAAAGCAAGGCAGAATTGCAGGAAACAGATTTCAGGAGGGAGATTCGAATCGCCTTTAAAGCACAGGAAAAGCGGCAAAACCTCGACAATGATGCCCTTGGCCAAAAAGGGCGTATGCGTTTTTTCCTGAATATATTCAGGAAAAAACGCATACGCCCTTTTTGGCCAACCAAGCAACCTGGAAAGGCAAATCAGCGCTACAAAGAAGTCTCGCTTCCCATCGGTCAAAAGGGCCATGCTGAATAAAGTGTCAAAACCAGAAATGCAAAACAGGCCATGGAGAAACGGGAGCCTGGCTACTCTGATGGGCGGGATGTAAATTGCCAACAGCCACTCTGGAGAAGTGCACGGTGTGTCCTGAAACATCGAAAAAAATCAGCCTAGGGAGCATAGGGCACTTCCACTCATGGGCGTATAAATTGGGAAAACTAAAAATCAGCAAGACACAGGCACCCCAAAGTTTAGGGCTGCTCTGTTGACAAGAACCTCCACTTCGTTACACCTTAAATATCCCAGGAAAGAGAAAAATGGATAAAGAAGTTGTGGTCCTTATGTACAATGGAATATCACTCAGCCATGAAATCAACGTCATAAGGCTAGTAGCAGCAAGATGAGTGGATTTAGGTAGGACGATTCTAAGTGAAATAAGTCACACAGAAAAAGATACTTATCATAAGATATCACTTATAGAGGGAATATAAAAACCGCTACCCTTGAACTGAATTACAAATCAGAGCAGGGTAACACGTTTAGAAAACACACTATGGCTGCTTAACGGGAAAGGTGAGGTGGGGTGATGCATAAAACAAGGGTTTCAAATTAGCTCAGATACCGTTCCATAAACCCAATAGGTAATAGACAAGACCTACTCCTTGCTCAGTGAATTGGACTCAACACCCCCTATTCACCGCCCAAGAATATATCTGACTAGTAAGAATCTTAAAACCTATGCATTGATATCTCTCTGTAAGTGAGTCCAGTGGGTGTAAAGCGGCAAAAACACAGCAGTGAAAAGCAGGTAAACCCCATTATAAAAATCAATTACTTTTAAAAACCCGTGAAACAAAGACAGTGAAAGAGAGAGAAATTCTTACAAAATTCGTTCAGGGGCTGTGATGCCACCTGGATTGACCATATCTAGACCCACAGTTGATTGAGACATAAGGGTGGACACTCTTGGGGCTGAGAGGTTTGGTGAGGTTGGGTGAGCAAACGCAGACCCTTTAAAGTAATACTGCGTGGTACCCATCCCATGGGTCCCAAATCTCCAGGTTCAAGGGCATCTTCCTACATCGAAAGCATGCATGAGAAACCCAGAAGATGGTACACCGTGTGATCCGGAAAGGTTTTCAAAACGCACCTCATTTCTCATCTCCTTGTGCTCGGGTTTGCCATTCCAGCCGCTTTACTAGCAATCTCCCTCCTTGGAGAATCAGCACCTTTAACCTCCTGTTCCGTACAGGTTGCAATTTGTCCTGAGGATGAACGGGAAGAGGGGGAACCAATGAGAGACTAGCTCTAGGTGTTGGGACAGGCACAGGTCACTCTATTTTCCCATCAGGAAGAAGAATTAACCACAGGCTCAGCCTGCCGCCCGGGACCAGAATAGGGCCTGAAGCAATCCTGCGCTTTTGCGGCCAGCTCCCAAGAAAGCGAGTTGAAAAATGGAGCTCAGGGGCACTGCAATTCACAAACCTGCAGACTTATAAATGATGACTCTCGTCCACAAATATATTGAGGGAAGGCAACGAAGAGGATTGGAAAGCAAGGCAGAATTGCAGGAAACAGATTTCAGGAGGGAGATTCGAATCGCCTTTAAAGCACAGGAAAAGCGGCAAAACCTCGACAATGATGCCCTTGGCCAAAAAGGGCGTATGCGTTTTTTCCTGAATATATTCAGGAAAAAACGCATACGCCCTTTTTGGCCAACCAAGCAACCTGGAAAGGCAAATCAGCGCTACAGAGAAGTCTCGCTTCCCATCGGTCAAAAGGGCCATGCTGAATAAAGTGTCAAAACCAGAAATGCAAAACAGGCCATGGAGAAACGGGAGCCTGGCTACGCTGATGGGCGGGATGTAAATTGCCAATAGCCACTCTGGAGAAGTGCACGGTGTGTCCTGAAACATCGAAAAAAATCAGCTTAGGGAGCATAGGGCACTTCCACTCATGGGCGTATAAATTGGGAAAACTAAAAATCAGCAAGACACAGGCACCCCAAAGTTTAGGGCTGCTCTGTTGACAAGAACCTCCACTTCGTTACACCTTAAATATCCCAGGAAAGAGAAAAATGGATAAAGAAGTTGTGGTCCTTATGTACAATGGAATATCACTCAGCCATGAAATCAACGTCATAAGGCTAGTAGCAGCAAGATGAGTGGATTTAGGTAGGACGATTCTAAGTGAAATAAGTCACACAGAAAAAGATACTTATCATAAGATATCACTTATAGAGGGAATATAAAAACCGCTACCCTTGAACTGAATTACAAATCAGAGCAGGGTAACACGTTTAGAAAACACACTATGGCTGCTTAACGGGAAAGGGGAGGTGGGGTGATGCATAAAACAAGGGTTTCAAATTAGCTCAGATACCGTTCCATAAACCCAATAGGTAATAGACAAGACCTACTCCTTGCTCAGTGAATTGGACTCAACACCCCCTATTCACCGCCCAAGAATATATCTGACTAGTAAGAATCTTAAAACCTATGCATTGATATCTCTCTGTAAGTGAGTCAAGTGGGTGTAAAGCGGCAAAAACACAGCAGTGAAAAGCAGGTAAACCCCATTATAAAAATCAATTACTTTTAAAAACCCGTGAAACAAAGACAGTGAAAGAGAGAGAAATTCTTACAAAATTCGTTCAGGGGCTGTGATGCCACCTGGATTGACCATATCTAGACCCACAGTTGATTGAGACATAAGGGTGGACACTCTTGGGGCTGAGAGGTTTGGTGAGGTTGGGTGAGCAAACGCAGACCCTTTAAAGTAATACTGCGTGGTACCCATCCCATGGGTCCCAAATCTCCAGGTTCAAGGGCATCTTCCTACATCGAAAGCATGCATGAGAAACCCAGAAGATGGTACACCGTGTGATCCGGAAAGGTTTTCAAAACGCACCTCATTTCTCATCTCCTTGTGCTCGGGTTTGCCATTCCAGCCGCTTTACTAGCAATCTCCCTCCTTGGAGAATCAGCACCTTTAACCTCCTGTTCCGTACAGGTTGCAATTTGTCCTGAGGATGAACGGGAAGAGGGGGAACCAATGAGAGACTAGCTCTAGGTGTTGGGACAGGCACAGGTCACTCTATTTTCCCATCAGGAAGAAGAATTAACCACAGGCTCAGCCTGCCGCCCGGGACCAGAATAGGGCCTGAAGCAATCCTGCGCTTTTGCGGCCAGCTCCCAAGAAAGCGAGTTGAAAAATGGAGCTCAGGGGCACTGCAATTCACAAACCTGCAGACTTATAAATGATGACTCTCGTCCACAAATATATTGAGGGAAGGCAACGAAGAGGATTGGAAAGCAAGGCAGAATTGCAGGAAACAGATTTCAGGAGGGAGATTCGAATCGCCTTTAAAGCACAGGAAAAGCGGCAAAACCTCGACAATGATGCCCTTGGCCAAAAAGGGCGTATGCGTTTTTTCCTGAATATATTCAGGAAAAAACGCATACGCCCTTTTTGGCCAACCAAGCAACCTGGAAAGGCAAATCAGCGCTACAGAGAAGTCTCGCTTCCCATCGGTCAAAAGGGCCATGCTGAATAAAGTGTCAAAACCAGAAATGCAAAACAGGCCATGGAGAAACGGGAGCCTGGCTACGCTGATGGGCGGGATGTAAATTGCCAATAGCCACTCTGGAGAAGTGCACGGTGTGTCCTGAAACATCGAAAAAAATCAGCTTAGGGAGCATAGGGCACTTCCACTCATGGGCGTATAAATTGGGAAAACTAAAAATCAGCAAGACACAGGCACCCCAAAGTTTAGGGCTGCTCTGTTGACAAGAACCTCCACTTCGTTACACCTTAAATATCCCAGGAAAGAGAAAAATGGATAAAGAAGTTGTGGTCCTTATGTACAATGGAATATCACTCAGCCATGAAATCAACGTCATAAGGCTAGTAGCAGCAAGATGAGTGGATTTAGGTAGGACGATTCTAAGTGAAATAAGTCACACAGAAAAAGATACTTATCATAAGATATCACTTATAGAGGGAATATAAAAACCGCTACCCTTGAACTGAATTACAAATCAGAGCAGGGTAACACGTTTAGAAAACACACTATGGCTGCTTAACGGGAAAGGGGAGGTGGGGTGATGCATAAAACAAGGGTTTCAAATTAGCTCAGATACCGTTCCATAAACCCAATAGGTAATAGACAAGACCTACTCCTTGCTCAGTGAATTGGACTCAACACCCCCTATTCACCGCCCAAGAATATATCTGACTAGTAAGAATCTTAAAACCTATGCATTGATATCTCTCTGTAAGTGAGTCCAGTGGGTGAAAAGCGGCAAAAACACAGCAGTGAAAAGCAGGTAAACCCCATTATAAAAATCAATTACTTTTAAAAACCCGTGAAACAAAGACAGTTAAAGAGAGAGAAATTTTTACAAAATTCGTTCAGGGGCTGTGATGCCACCTGGATTGACCATATCTAGACCCACAGCTGATTGAGACATAAGGGTGGAAACTCTTGGGGCTGAGAGGTTTGGTGAGGTTGGGTGAGCAAACGCAGACCCTTTAAAGTAATACTGCATGGTACCCATCCCATGGGTCCCAAATCTCCAGGTTCAAGGGCATCTTCCTACATCGAAAGCATGCATGAGAAACCCAGAAGATGGTACACCGTGTGATCCGGAAAGGTTTTCAAAACGCACCTCATTTCTCATCTCCTTGTGCTCGGGTTTGCCATTCCAGCCACTTTACTAGCAATCTCCCTCCTTGGAGAATCAGCACCTTTAACCTCCTGTTCCGTACAGGTTGCAATTTGTCCTGAGGATGAACGGGAAGAGGGGGAACCAATGAGAGACTAGCTCTAGGTGTTGGGACAGGCACAGGTCACTCTATTTTCCCATCAGGAAGAAGAATTAACCACAGGCTCAGCCTGCCGCCCGGGACCAGAATAGGGCCTGAAGCAATCCTGCGCTTTTGCGGCCAGCTCCCAAGAAAGCGAGTTGAAAAATGGAGCTCAGGGGCACTGCAATTCACAAACCTGCAGACTTATAAATCATGACTCTCGTCCACAAATATATTGAGGGAAGGCAACGAAGAGGATTGGAAAGCAAGGCAGAATTGCAGGAAACAGATTTCAGGAGGGAGATTCGAATCGCCTTTAAAGCACAGGAAAAGCGGCAAAACCTCGACAATGATGCCCTTGGCCAAAAGGGCGTATGCGTTTTTTCCTGAATATATTCAGGAAAAAACGCATACGCCCTTTTTGGCCAACCAAGCAACCTGGAAAGGCAAATCAGCGCTACAGAGAAGTCTCGCTTCCCATCGGTCAAAAGGGCCATGCTGAATAAAGTGTCAAAACCAGAAATGCAAAACAGGCCATGGAGAAACGGGATCCTGGCTACGCTGATGGGCGGGATGTAAATTGCCAACAGCCACTCTGGAGAAGTGCACGGTGTGTCCTGAAACATCGAAAAAAATCAGCTTAGGGAGCATAGGGCACTTCCACTCATGGGCGTATAAATTGGGAAAACTAAAAATCAGCAAGACACAGGCACCCCAAAGTTTAGGGCTGCTCTGTTGACAAGAACCTCCACTTCGTTACACCTTAAATATCCCAGGAAAGAGAAAAATGGATAAAGAAGTTGTGGTCCTTATGTACAATGGAATATCACTCAGCCATGAAATCAACGTCATAAGGCTAGTAGCAGCAAGATGAGTGGATTTAGGTAGGACGATTCTAAGTGAAATAAGTCACACAGAAAAAGATACTTATCATAAGATATCACTTATAGAGGGAATTTAAAAACCGCTACCCTTGAACTGAATTACAAATCAGAGCAGGGTAACAGGTTTAGAAAACACACTATGGCTGCTTAACGGGAAAGGTGAGGTGGGGTGATGCATAAAACAAGGGTTTCAAATTAGCTCAGATACCGTTCCATAAACCCAATAGGTAATAGACAAGACCTACTCCTTGCTCAGTGAATTGGACTCAACACCCCCTATTCACCGCCCAAGAATATATCTGACTAGTAAGAATCTTAAAACCTATGCATTGATATCTCTCTGTAAGTGAGTCCAGTGGGTGAAAAGCGGCAAAAACACAGCAGTGAAAAGCAGGTAAACCCCATTATAAAAATCAATTACTTTTAAAAACCCGTGAAACAAAGACAGTTAAAGAGAGAGAAATTTTTACAAAATTCGTTCAGGGGCTGTGATGCCACCTGGATTGACCATATCTAGACCCACAGCTGATTGAGACATAAGGGTGGAAACTCTTGGGGCTGAGAGGTTTGGTGAGGTTGGGTGAGCAAACGCAGACCCTTTAAAGTAATACTGCATGGTACCCATCCCATGGGTCCCAAATCTCCAGGTTCAAGGGCATCTTCCTACATCGAAAGCATGCATGAGAAACCCAGAAGATGGTACACCGTGTGATCCGGAAAGGTTTTCAAAACGCACCTCATTTCTCATCTCCTTGTGCTCGGGTTTGCCATTCCAGCCACTTTACTAGCAATCTCCCTCCTTGGAGAATCAGCACCTTTAACCTCCTGTTCCGTACAGGTTGCAATTTGTCCTGAGGATGAACGGGAAGAGGGGGAACCAATGAGAGACTAGCTCTAGGTGTTGGGACAGGCACAGGTCACTCTATTTTCCCATCAGGAAGAAGAATTAACCACAGGCTCAGCCTGCCGCCCGGGACCAGAATAGGGCCTGAAGCAATCCTGCGCTTTTGCGGCCAGCTCCCAAGAAAGCGAGTTGAAAAATGGAGCTCAGGGGCACTGCAATTCACAAACCTGCAGACTTATAAATCATGACTCTCGTCCACAAATATATTGAGGGAAGGCAACGAAGAGGATTGGAAAGCAAGGCAGAATTGCAGGAAACAGATTTCAGGAGGGAGATTCGAATCGCCTTTAAAGCACAGGAAAAGCGGCAAAACCTCGACAATGATGCCCTTGGCCAAAAGGGCGTATGCGTTTTTTCCTGAATATATTCAGGAAAAAACGCATACGCCCTTTTTGGCCAACCAAGCAACCTGGAAAGGCAAATCAGCGCTACAGAGAAGTCTCGCTTCCCATCGGTCAAAAGGGCCATGCTGAATAAAGTGTCAAAACCAGAAATGCAAAACAGGCCATGGAGAAACGGGATCCTGGCTACGCTGATGGGCGGGATGTAAATTGCCAACAGCCACTCTGGAGAAGTGCACGGTGTGTCCTGAAACATCGAAAAAAATCAGCTTAGGGAGCATAGGGCACTTCCACTCATGGGCGTATAAATTGGGAAAACTAAAAATCAGCAAGACACAGGCACCCCAAAGTTTAGGGCTGCTCTGTTGACAAGAACCTCCACTTCGTTACACCTTAAATATCCCAGGAAAGAGAAAAATGGATAAAGAAGTTGTGGTCCTTATGTACAATGGAATATCACTCAGCCATGAAATCAACGTCATAAGGCTAGTAGCAGCAAGATGAGTGGATTTAGGTAGGACGATTCTAAGTGAAATAAGTCACACAGAAAAAGATACTTATCATAAGATATCACTTATAGAGGGAATTTAAAAACCGCTACCCTTGAACTGAATTACAAATCAGAGCAGGGTAACAGGTTTAGAAAACACACTATGGCTGCTTAATGGGAAAGGTGAGGTGGGGTGATGCATAAAACAAGGGTTTCAAATTAGCTCAGATACCGTTCCATAAACCCAATAGGTAATAGACAAGACCTACTCCTTGCTCAGTGAATTGGACTCAACACCCCCTATTCACCGCCCAAGAATATATCTGACTAGTAAGAATCTTAAAACCTATGCATTGATATCTCTCTGTAAGTGAGTCAAGTGGGTGTAAAGCGGCAAAAACACAGCAGTGAAAAGCAGGTAAACCCCATTATAAAAATCAATTACTTTTAAAAACCCGTGAAACAAAGACAGTGAAAGACAGAGAAATTCTTACAAAATTCGTTCAGGGGCTGTGATGCCACCTGGATTGACCATATCTAGACCCACAGCTGATTGAGACATAAGGGTGGACACTCTTGGGGCTGAGAGGTTTGGTGAGGTTGGGTGAGCAAACGCAGACCCTTTAAAGTAATACTGCGTGGTACCCATCCCATGGGTCCCAAATCTCCAGGTTCAAGGGCATCTTCCTACAACGAAAGCATGCATGAGAAACCCAGAAATGGTACACCGTGTGATCCGGAAAGGTTTTCAAAACGCACCTCATTTCTCATCTCCTTGTGCTCGGGTTTGCCATTCCAGCCGCTTTACTAGCAATCTCCCTCCTTGGAGAATCAGCACCTTTAACCTCCTGTTCCGTACAGGTTGCAATTTGTCCTGAGGATGAACGGGAAGAGGGGGAACCAATGAGAGACTAGCTCTAGGTGTTGGGACAGGCACAGGTCACTCTATTTTCCCATCAGGAAGAAGAATTAACCACAGGCTCAGCCTGCCGCCCGGGACCAGAATAGGGCCTGAAGCAATCCTGCGCTTTTGCGGCCAGCTCCCAAGAAAGCGAGTTGAAAAATGGAGCTCAGGGGCACTGCAATTCACAAACCTGCAGACTTATAAATGATGACTCTCGTCCACAAATATATTGAGGGAAGGCAACGAAGAGGATTGGAAAGCAAGGCAGAATTGCAGGAAACAGATTTCAGGAGGGAGATTCGAATCGCCTTTAAAGCACAGGAAAAGCGGCAAAATCTCGACAATGATGCCCTTGGCCAAAAAGGGCGTATGCGTTTTTTCCTGAATATATTCAGGAAAAAACGCATACGCCCTTTTTGGCCAACCAAGCAACCTGGAAAGGCAAATCAGCGCTACAAAGAAGTCTCGCTTCCCATCGGTCAAAAGGGCCATGCTGAATAAAGTGTCAAAACCAGAAATGCAAAACAGGCCATGGAGAAACGGGAGCCTGGCTACGCTGATGGGCGGGATGTAAATTGCCAACAGCCACTCTGGAGAAGTGCACGGTGTGTCCTGAAACATCGAAAAAAATCAGCTTAGGGAGCATAGGGCACTTCCACTCATGGGCGTATAAATTGGGAAAACTAAAAATCAGCAAGACACAGGCACCCCAAAGTTTAGGGCTGCTCTGTTGACAAGAACCTCCACTTCGTTACACCTTAAATATCCCAGGAAAGAGAAAAATGGATAAAGAAGTTGTGGTCCTTATGTACAATGGAATATCACTCAGCCATGAAATCAACGTCATAAGGCTAGTAGCAGCAAGATGAGTGGATTTAGGTAGGACGATTCTAAGTGAAATAAGTCACACAGAAAAAGATACTTATCATAAGATATCACTTATAGAGGGAATTTAAAAACCGCTACCCTTGAACTGAATTACAAATCAGAGCAGGGTAACACGTTTAGAAAACACACTATGGCTGCTTAACGGGAAAGGTGAGGTGGGGTGATGCATAAAACAAGGGTTTCAAATTAGCTCAGATACCGTTCCATAAACCCAATAGGTAATAGACAAGACCTACTCCTTGCTCAGTGAATTGGACTCAACACCCCCTATTCACCGCCCAAGAATATATCTGACTAGTAAGAATCTTAAAACCTATGCATTGATATCTCTCTGTAAGTGAGTCAAGTGGGTGTAAAGCGGCAAAAACACAGCAGTGAAAAGCAGGTAAACCCCATTATAAAAATCAATTACTTTTAAAAACCCGTGAAACAAAGACAGTGAAAGACAGAGAAATTCTTACAAAATTCGTTCAGGGGCTGTGATGCCACCTGGATTGACCATATCTAGACCCACAGCTGATTGAGACATAAGGGTGGACACTCTTGGGGCTGAGAGGTTTGGTGAGGTTGGGTGAGCAAACGCAGACCCTTTAAAGTAATACTGCGTGGTACCCATCCCATGGGTCCCAAATCTCCAGGTTCAAGGGCATCTTCCTACAACGAAAGCATGCATGAGAAACCCAGAAATGGTACACCGTGTGATCCGGAAAGGTTTTCAAAACGCACCTCATTTCTCATCTCCTTGTGCTCGGGTTTGCCATTCCAGCCGCTTTACTAGCAATCTCCCTCCTTGGAGAATCAGCACCTTTAACCTCCTGTTCCGTACAGGTTGCAATTTGTCCTGAGGATGAACGGGAAGAGGGGGAACCAATGAGAGACTAGCTCTAGGTGTTGGGACAGGCACAGGTCACTCTATTTTCCCATCAGGAAGAAGAATTAACCACAGGCTCAGCCTGCCGCCCGGGACCAGAATAGGGCCTGAAGCAATCCTGCGCTTTTGCGGCCAGCTCCCAAGAAAGCGAGTTGAAAAATGGAGCTCAGGGGCACTGCAATTCACAAACCTGCAGACTTATAAATGATGACTCTCGTCCACAAATATATTGAGGGAAGGCAACGAAGAGGATTGGAAAGCAAGGCAGAATTGCAGGAAACAGATTTCAGGAGGGAGATTCGAATCGCCTTTAAAGCACAGGAAAAGCGGCAAAACCTCGACAATGATGCCCTTGGCCAAAAAGGGCGTATGCGTTTTTTCCTGAATATATTCAGGAAAAAACGCATACGCCCTTTTTGGCCAACCAAGCAACCTGGAAAGGCAAATCAGCGCTACAAAGAAGTCTCGCTTCCCATCGGTCAAAAGGGCCATGCTGAATAAAGTGTCAAAACCAGAAATGCAAAACAGGCCATGGAGAAACGGGAGCCTGGCTACGCTGATGGGCGGGATGTAAATTGCCAACAGCCACTCTGGAGAAGTGCACGGTGTGTCCTGAAACATCGAAAAAAATCAGCTTAGGGAGCATAGGGCACTTCCACTCATGGGCGTATAAATTGGGAAAACTAAAAATCAGCAAGACACAGGCACCCCAAAGTTTAGGGCTGCTCTGTTGACAAGAACCTCCACTTCGTTACACCTTAAATATCCCAGGAAAGAGAAAAATGGATAAAGAAGTTGTGGTCCTTATGTACAATGGAATATCACTCAGCCATGAAATCAACGTCATAAGGCTAGTAGCAGCAAGATGAGTGGATTTAGGTAGGACGATTCTAAGTGAAATAAGTCACACAGAAAAAGATACTTATCATAAGATATCACTTATAGAGGGAATATAAAAACCGCTACCCTTGAACTGAATTACAAATCAGAGCAGGGTAACACGTTTAGAAAACACACTATGGCTGCTTAACGGGAAAGGTGAGGTGGGGTGATGCATAAAACAAGGGTTTCAAATTAGCTCAGATACCGTTCCATAAACCCAATAGGTAATAGACAAGACCTACTCCTTGCTCAGTGAATTGGACTCAACACCCCCTATTCACCGCCCAAGAATATATCTGACTAGTAAGAATCTTAAAACCTATGCATTGATATCTCTCTGTAAGTGAGTCCAGTGGGTGAAAAGCGGCAAAAACACAGCAGTGAAAAGCAGGTAAACCCCATTATAAAAATCAATTACTTTTAAAAACCCGTGAAACAAAGACAGTTAAAGAGAGAGAAATTTTTACAAAATTCGTTCAGGGGCTGTGATGCCACCTGGATTGACCATATCTAGACCCACAGCTGATTGAGACATAAGGGTGGAAACTCTTGGGGCTGAGAGGTTTGGTGAGGTTGGGTGAGCAAACGCAGACCCTTTAAAGTAATACTGCATGGTACCCATCCCATGGGTCCCAAATCTCCAGGTTCAAGGGCATCTTCCTACATCGAAAGCATGCATGAGAAACCCAGAAGATGGTACACCGTGTGATCCGGAAAGGTTTTCAAAACGCACCTCATTTCTCATCTCCTTGTGCTCGGGTTTGCCATTCCAGCCACTTTACTAGCAATCTCCCTCCTTGGAGAATCAGCACCTTTAACCTCCTGTTCCGTACAGGTTGCAATTTGTCCTGAGGATGAACGGGAAGAGGGGGAACCAATGAGAGACTAGCTCTAGGTGTTGGGACAGGCACAGGTCACTCTATTTTCCCATCAGGAAGAAGAATTAACCACAGGCTCAGCCTGCCGCCCGGGACCAGAATAGGGCCTGAAGCAATCCTGCGCTTTTGCGGCCAGCTCCCAAGAAAGCGAGTTGAAAAATGGAGCTCAGGGGCACTGCAATTCACAAACCTGCAGACTTATAAATGATGACTCTCGTCCACAAATATATTGAGGGAAGGCAACGAAGAGGATTGGAAAGCAAGGCAGAATTGCAGGAAACAGATTTCAGGAGGGAGATTCGAATCGCCTTTAAAGCACAGGAAAAGCGGCAAAACCTCGACAATGATGCCCTTGGCCAAAAAGGGCGTATGCGTTTTTTCCTGAATATATTCAGGAAAAAACGCATACGCCCTTTTTGGCCAACCAAGCAACCTGGAAAGGCAAATCAGCGCTACAGAGAAGTCTCGCTTCCCATCGGTCAAAAGGGCCATGCTGAATAAAGTGTCAAAACCAGAAATGCAAAACAGGCCATGGAGAAACGGGAGCCTGGCTACGCTGATGGGCGGGATGTAAATTGCCAACAGCCACTCTGGAGAAGTGCACGGTGTGTCCTGAAACATCGAAAAAAATCAGCTTAGGGAGCATAGGGCACTTCCACTCATGGGCGTATAAATTGGGAAAACTAAAAATCAGCAAGACACAGGCACCCCAAAGTTTAGGGCTGCTCTGTTGACAAGAACCTCCACTTCGTTACACCTTAAATATCCCAGGAAAGAGAAAAATGGATAAAGAAGTTGTGGTCCTTATGTACAATGGAATATCACTCAGCCATGAAATCAACGTCATAAGGCTAGTAGCAGCAAGATGAGTGGATTTAGGTAGGACGATTCTAAGTGAAATAAGTCACACAGAAAAAGATACTTATCATAAGATATCACTTATAGAGGGAATATAAAAACCGCTACCCTTGAACTGAATTACAAATCAGAGCAGGGTAACAGGTTTAGAAAACACACTATGGCTGCTTAACGGGAAAGGTGAGGTGGGGTGATGCATAAAACAAGGGTTTCAAATTAGCTCAGATACCGTTCCATAAACCCAATAGGTAATAGACAAGACCTACTCCTTGCTCAGTGAATTGGACTCAACACCCCCTATTCACCGCCCAAGAATATATCTGACTAGTAAGAATCTTAAAACCTATGCATTGATATCTCTCTGTAAGTGAGTCCAGTGGGTGTAAAGCGGCAAAAACACAGCAGTGAAAAGCAGGTAAACCCCATTATAAAAATCAATTACTTTTAAAAACCCGTGAAACAAAGACAGTGAAAGACAGAGAAATTCTTACAAAATTCGTTCAGGGGCTGTGATGCCACCTGGATTGACCATATCTAGACCCACAGCTGATTGAGACATAAGGGTGGACACTCTTGGGGCTGAGAGGTTTGGTGAGGTTGGGTGAGCAAACGCAGACCCTTTAAAGTAATACTGCGTGGTACCCATCCCATGGGTCCCAAATCTCCAGGTTCAAGGGCATCTTCCTACATCGAAAGCATGCATGAGAAACCCAGAAGATGGTACACCGTGTGATCCGGAAAGGTTTTCAAAACGCACCTCATTTCTCATCTCCTTGTGCTCGGGTTTGCCATTCCAGCCGCTTTACTAGCAATCTCCCTCCTTGGAGAATCAGCACCTTTAACCTCCTGTTCCGTACAGGTTGCAATTTGTCCTGAGGATGAACGGGAAGAGGGGGAACCAATGAGAGACTAGCTCTAGGTGTTGGGACAGGCACAGGTCACTCTATTTTCCCATCAGGAAGAAGAATTAACCACAGGCTCAGCCTGCCGCCCGGGACCAGAATAGGGCCTGAAGCAATCCTGCGCTTTTGCGGCCAGCTCCCAAGAAAGCGAGTTGAAAAATGGAGCTCAGGGGCACTGCAATTCACAAACCTGCAGACTTATAAATGATGACTCTCGTCCACAAATATATTGAGGGAAGGCAACGAAGAGGATTGGAAAGCAAGGCAGAATTGCAGGAAACAGATTTCAGGAGGGAGATTCGAATCGCCTTTAAAGCACAGGAAAAGCGGCAAAACCTCGACAATGATGCCCTTGGCCAAAAAGGGCGTATGCGTTTTTTCCTGAATATATTCAGGAAAAAACGCATACGCCCTTTTTGGCCAACCAAGCAACCTGGAAAGGCAAATCAGCGCTACAAAGAAGTCTCGCTTCCCATCGGTCAAAAGGGCCATGCTGAATAAAGTGTCAAAACCAGAAATGCAAAACAGGCCATGGAGAAACGGGAGCCTGGCTACGCTGATGGGCGGGATGTAAATTGCCAACAGCCACTCTGGAGAAGTGCACGGTGTGTCCTGAAACATCGAAAAAAATCAGCTTAGGGAGCATAGGGCACTTCCACTCATGGGCGTATAAATTGGGAAAACTAAAAATCAGCAAGACACAGGCACCCCAAAGTTTAGGGCTGCTCTGTTGACAAGAACCTCCACTTCGTTACACCTTAAATATCCCAGGAAAGAGAAAAATGGATAAAGAAGTTGTGGTCCTTATGTACAATGGAATATCACTCAGCCATGAAATCAACGTCATAAGGCTAGTAGCAGCAAGATGAGTGGATTTAGGTAGGACGATTCTAAGTGAAATAAGTCACACAGAAAAAGATACTTATCATAAGATATCACTTATAGAGGGAATTTAAAAACCGCTACCCTTGAACTGAATTACAAATCAGAGCAGGGTAACACGTTTAGAAAACACACTATGGCTGCTTAACGGGAAAGGTGAGGTGGGGTGATGCATAAAACAAGGGTTTCAAATTAGCTCAGATACCGTTCCATAAACCCAATAGGTAATAGACAAGACCTACTCCTTGCTCAGTGAATTGGACTCAACACCCCCTATTCACCGCCCAAGAATATATCTGACTAGTAAGAATCTTAAAACCTATGCATTGATATCTCTCTGTAAGTGAGTCAAGTGGGTGAAAAGCGGCAAAAACACAGCAGTGAAAAGCAGGTAAACCCCATTATAAAAATCAATTACTTTTAAAAACCCGTGAAACAAAGACAGTTAAAGAGAGAGAAATTCTTACAAAATTCGTTCAGGGGCTGTGATGCCACCTGGATTGACCATATCTAGACCCACAGCTGATTGAGACATAAGGGTGGACACTCTTGGGGCTGAGAGGTTTGGTGAGGTTGGGTGAGCAAACGCAGACCCTTTAAAGTAATACTGCATGGTACCCATCCCATGGGTCCCAAATCTCCAGGTTCAAGGTCATCTTCCTACATCGAAAGCATGCATGAGAAACCCAGAAGATGGTACACCGTGTGATCCGGAAAGGTTTTCAAAACACACCTCATTTCTCATCTCCTTGTGCTCGGGTTTGCCATTCCAGCCACTTTACTAGCAATCTCCCTCCTTGGAGAATCAGCACCTTTAACCTCCTGTTCCGTACAGGTTGCAATTTGTCCTGAGGATGAACGGGAAGAGGGGGAACCAATGAGAGACTAGCTCTAGGTGTTGGGACAGGCACAGGTCACTCTATTTTCCCATCAGGAAGAAGAATTAACCACAGGCTCAGCCTGCCGCCCGGGACCAGAATAGGGCCTGAAGCAATCCTGCGCTTTTGCGGCCAGCTCCCAAGAAAGCGAGTTGAAAAATGGAGCTCAGGGGCACTGCAATTCACAAACCTGCAGACTTATAAATGATGACTCTCGTCCACAAATATATTGAGGGAAGGCAACGAAGAGGATTGGAAAGCAAGGCAGAATTGCAGGAAACAGATTTCAGGAGGGAGATTCGAATCGCCTTTAAAGCACAGGAAAAGCGGCAAAACCTCGACAATGATGCCCTTGGCCAAAAAGGGCGTATGCGTTTTTTCCTGAATATATTCAGGAAAAAACGCATACGCCCTTTTTGGCCAACCAAGCAACCTGGAAAGGCAAATCAGCGCTACAAAGAAGTCTCGCTTCCCATCGGTCAAAAGGGCCATGCTGAATAAAGTGTCAAAACCAGAAATGCAAAACAGGCCATGGAGAAACGGGAGCCTGGCTACGCTGATGGGCGGGATGTAAATTGCCAACAGCCACTCTGGAGAAGTGCACGGTGTGTCCTGAAACATCGAAAAAAATCAGCTTAGGGAGCATAGGGCACTTCCACTCATGGGCGTATAAATTGGGAAAACTAAAAATCAGCAAGACACAGGCACCCCAAAGTTTAGGGCTGCTCTGTTGACAAGAACCTCCACTTCGTTACACCTTAAATATCCCAGGAAAGAGAAAAATGGATAAAGAAGTTGTGGTCCTTATGTACAATGGAATATCACTCAGCCATGAAATCAACGTCATAAGGCTAGTAGCAGCAAGATGAGTGGATTTAGGTAGGACGATTCTAAGTGAAATAAGTCACACAGAAAAAGATACTTATCATAAGATATCACTTATAGAGGGAATATAAAAACCGCTACCCTTGAACTGAATTACAAATCAGAGCAGGGTAACACGTTTAGAAAACACACTATGGCTGCTTAACGGGAAAGGTGAGGTGGGGTGATGCATAAAACAAGGGTTTCAAATTAGCTCAGATACCGTTCCATAAACCCAATAGGTAATAGACAAGACCTACTCCTTGCTCAGTGAATTGGACTCAACACCCCCTATTCACCGCCCAAGAATATATCTGACTAGTAAGAATCTTAAAACCTATGCATTGATATCTCTCTGTAAGTGAGTCCAGTGGGGGTAAAGCGGCAAAAACACAGCAGTGAAAAGCAGGTAAACCCCATTATAAAAATCAATTACTTTTAAAAACCCGTGAAACAAAGACAGTGAAAGAGAGAGAAATTCTTACAAAATTCGATCAGGGGCTGTGATGCCACCTGGACTGACCATATCTAGACCCACAGTTGATTGAGACATAAGGGTGGACACTCTTGGGGCTGAGAGGTTTGGTGAGGTTGGGTGAGCAAACGCAGACCCTTTACAGTAATACTGCGTGGTACCCATCCCATGGGTCCCAAATCTCCAGGTTCAAGGGCATCTTCCTACATCGAAAGCATGCATGAGAAACCCAGAAGATGGTACACCGTGTGATCCGGAAAGGTTTTCAAAACGCACCTCATTTCTCATCTCCTTGTGCTCGGGTTTGCCATTCCAGCCGCTTTACTAGCAATCTCCCTCCTTGGAGAATCAGCACCTTTAACCTCCTGTTCCGTACAGGTTGCAATTTGTCCTGAGGATGAACGGGAAGAGGGGGAACCAATGAGAGACTAGCTCTAGGTGTTGGGACAGGCACAGGTCACTCTATTTTCCCATCAGGAAGAAGAATTAACCACAGGCTCAGCCTGCCGCCCGGGACCAGAATAGGGCCTGAAGCAATCCTGCGCTTTTGCGGCCAGCTCCCAAGAAAGCGAGTTGAAAAATGGAGCTCAGGGGCACTGCAATTCACAAACCTGCAGACTTATAAATGATGACTCTCGTCCACAAATATATTGAGGGAAGGCAACGAAGAGGATTGGAAAGCAAGGCAGAATTGCAGGAAACAGATTTCAGGAGGGAGATTCGAATCGCCTTTAAAGCACAGGAAAAGCGGCAAAATCTCGACAATGATGCCCTTGGCCAAAAAGGGCGTATGCGTTTTTTCCTGAATATATTCAGGAAAAAACGCATACGCCCTTTTTGGCCAACCAAGCAACCTGGAAAGGCAAATCAGCGCTACAAAGAAGTCTCGCTTCCCATCGGTCAAAAGGGCCATGCTGAATAAAGTGTCAAAACCAGAAATGCAAAACAGGCCATGGAGAAACGGGAGCCTGGCTACGCTGATGGGCGGGATGTAAATTGCCAACAGCCACTCTGGAGAAGTGCACGGTGTGTCCTGAAACATCGAAAAAAATCAGCTTAGGGAGCATAGGGCACTTCCACTCATGGGCGTATAAATTGGGAAAACTAAAAATCAGCAAGACACAGGCACCCCAAAGTTTAGGGCTGCTCTGTTGACAAGAACCTCCACTTCGTTACACCTTAAATATCCCAGGAAAGAGAAAAATGGATAAAGAAGTTGTGGTCCTTATGTACAATGGAATATCACTCAGCCATGAAATCAACGTCATAAGGCTAGTAGCAGCAAGATGAGTGGATTTAGGTAGGACGATTCTAAGTGAAATAAGTCACACAGAAAAAGATACTTATCATAAGATATCACTTATAGAGGGAATATAAAAACCGCTACCCTTGAACTGAATTACAAATCAGAGCAGGGTAACACGTTTAGAAAACACACTATGGCTGCTTAACGGGAAAGGTGAGGTGGGGTGATGCATAAAACAAGGGTTTCAAATTAGCTCAGATACCGTTCCATAAACCCAATAGGTAATAGACAAGACCTACTCCTTGCTCAGTGAATTGGACTCAACACCCCCTATTCACCGCCCAAGAATATATCTGACTAGTAAGAATCTTAAAACCTATGCATTGATATCTCTCTGTAAGTGAGTCCAGTGGGGGTAAAGCGGCAAAAACACAGCAGTGAAAAGCAGGTAAACCCCATTATAAAAATCAATTACTTTTAAAAACCCGTGAAACAAAGACAGTGAAAGAGAGAGAAATTCTTACAAAATTCGATCAGGGGCTGTGATGCCACCTGGACTGACCATATCTAGACCCACAGTTGATTGAGACATAAGGGTGGACACTCTTGGGGCTGAGAGGTTTGGTGAGGTTGGGTGAGCAAACGCAGACCCTTTACAGTAATACTGCGTGGTACCCATCCCATGGGTCCCAAATCTCCAGGTTCAAGGGCATCTTCCTACATCGAAAGCATGCATGAGAAACCCAGAAGATGGTACACCGTGTGATCCGGAAAGGTTTTCAAAACGCACCTCATTTCTCATCTCCTTGTGCTCGGGTTTGCCATTCCAGCCGCTTTACTAGCAATCTCCCTCCTTGGAGAATCAGCACCTTTAACCTCCTGTTCCGTACAGGTTGCAATTTGTCCTGAGGATGAACGGGAAGAGGGGGAACCAATGAGAGACTAGCTCTAGGTGTTGGGACAGGCACAGGTCACTCTATTTTCCCATCAGGAAGAAGAATTAACCACAGGCTCAGCCTGCCGCCCGGGACCAGAATAGGGCCTGAAGCAATCCTGCGCTTTTGCGGCCAGCTCCCAAGAAAGCGAGTTGAAAAATGGAGCTCAGGGGCACTGCAATTCACAAACCTGCAGACTTATAAATGATGACTCTCGTCCACAAATATATTGAGGGAAGGCAACGAAGAGGATTGGAAAGCAAGGCAGAATTGCAGGAAACAGATTTCAGGAGGGAGATTCGAATCGCCTTTAAAGCACAGGAAAAGCGGCAAAATCTCGACAATGATGCCCTTGGCCAAAAAGGGCGTATGCGTTTTTTCCTGAATATATTCAGGAAAAAACGCATACGCCCTTTTTGGCCAACCAAGCAACCTGGAAAGGCAAATCAGCGCTACAAAGAAGTCTCGCTTCCCATCGGTCAAAAGGGCCATGCTGAATAAAGTGTCAAAACCAGAAATGCAAAACAGGCCATGGAGAAACGGGAGCCTGGCTACGCTGATGGGCGGGATGTAAATTGCCAACAGCCACTCTGGAGAAGTGCACGGTGTGTCCTGAAACATCGAAAAAAATCAGCTTAGGGAGCATAGGGCACTTCCACTCATGGGCGTATAAATTGGGAAAACTAAAAATCAGCAAGACACAGGCACCCCAAAGTTTAGGGCTGCTCTGTTGACAAGAACCTCCACTTCGTTACACCTTAAATATCCCAGGAAAGAGAAAAATGGATAAAGAAGTTGTGGTCCTTATGTACAATGGAATATCACTCAGCCATGAAATCAACGTCATAAGGCTAGTAGCAGCAAGATGAGTGGATTTAGGTAGGACGATTCTAAGTGAAATAAGTCACACAGAAAAAGATACTTATCATAAGATATCACTTATAGAGGGAATATAAAAACCGCTACCCTTGAACTGAATTACAAATCAGAGCAGGGTAACACGTTTAGAAAACACACTATGGCTGCTTAACGGGAAAGGTGAGGTGGGGTGATGCATAAAACAAGGGTTTCAAATTAGCTCAGATACCGTTCCATAAACCCAATAGGTAATAGACAAGACCTACTCCTTGCTCAGTGAATTGGACTCAACACCCCCTATTCACCGCCCAAGAATATATCTGACTAGTAAGAATCTTAAAACCTATGCATTGATATCTCTCTGTAAGTGAGTCCAGTGGGTGAAAAGCGGCAAAAACACAGCAGTGAAAAGCAGGTAAACCCCATTATAAAAATCAATTACTTTTAAAAACCCGTGAAACAAAGACAGTTAAAGAGAGAGAAATTTTTACAAAATTCGTTCAGGGGCTGTGATGCCACCTGGATTGACCATATCTAGACCCACAGCTGATTGAGACATAAGGGTGGAAACTCTTGGGGCTGAGAGGTTTGGTGAGGTTGGGTGAGCAAACGCAGACCCTTTAAAGTAATACTGCATGGTACCCATCCCATGGGTCCCAAATCTCCAGGTTCAAGGGCATCTTCCTACATCGAAAGCATGCATGAGAAACCCAGAAGATGGTACACCGTGTGATCCGGAAAGGTTTTCAAAACGCACCTCATTTCTCATCTCCTTGTGCTCGGGTTTGCCATTCCAGCCACTTTACTAGCAATCTCCCTCCTTGGAGAATCAGCACCTTTAACCTCCTGTTCCGTACAGGTTGCAATTTGTCCTGAGGATGAACGGGAAGAGGGGGAACCAATGAGAGACTAGCTCTAGGTGTTGGGACAGGCACAGGTCACTCTATTTTCCCATCAGGAAGAAGAATTAACCACAGGCTCAGCCTGCCGCCCGGGACCAGAATAGGGCCTGAAGCAATCCTGCGCTTTTGCGGCCAGCTCCCAAGAAAGCGAGTTGAAAAATGGAGCTCAGGGGCACTGCAATTCACAAACCTGCAGACTTATAAATCATGACTCTCGTCCACAAATATATTGAGGGAAGGCAACGAAGAGGATTGGAAAGCAAGGCAGAATTGCAGGAAACAGATTTCAGGAGGGAGATTCGAATCGCCTTTAAAGCACAGGAAAAGCGGCAAAACCTCGACAATGATGCCCTTGGCCAAAAGGGCGTATGCGTTTTTTCCTGAATATATTCAGGAAAAAACGCATACGCCCTTTTTGGCCAACCAAGCAACCTGGAAAGGCAAATCAGCGCTACAGAGAAGTCTCGCTTCCCATCGGTCAAAAGGGCCATGCTGAATAAAGTGTCAAAACCAGAAATGCAAAACAGGCCATGGAGAAACGGGATCCTGGCTACGCTGATGGGCGGGATGTAAATTGCCAACAGCCACTCTGGAGAAGTGCACGGTGTGTCCTGAAACATCGAAAAAAATCAGCTTAGGGAGCATAGGGCACTTCCACTCATGGGCGTATAAATTGGGAAAACTAAAAATCAGCAAGACACAGGCACCCCAAAGTTTAGGGCTGCTCTGTTGACAAGAACCTCCACTTCGTTACACCTTAAATATCCCAGGAAAGAGAAAAATGGATAAAGAAGTTGTGGTCCTTATGTACAATGGAATATCACTCAGCCATGAAATCAACGTCATAAGGCTAGTAGCAGCAAGATGAGTGGATTTAGGTAGGACGATTCTAAGTGAAATAAGTCACACAGAAAAAGATACTTATCATAAGATATCACTTATAGAGGGAATTTAAAAACCGCTACCCTTGAACTGAATTACAAATCAGAGCAGGGTAACAGGTTTAGAAAACACACTATGGCTGCTTAACGGGAAAGGTGAGGTGGGGTGATGCATAAAACAAGGGTTTCAAATTAGCTCAGATACCGTTCCATAAACCCAATAGGTAATAGACAAGACCTACTCCTTGCTCAGTGAATTGGACTCAACACCCCCTATTCACCGCCCAAGAATATATCTGACTAGTAAGAATCTTAAAACCTATGCATTGATATCTCTCTGTAAGTGAGTCAAGTGGGTGTAAAGCGGCAAAAACACAGCAGTGAAAAGCAGGTAAACCCCATTATAAAAATCAATTACTTTTAAAAACCCGTGAAACAAAGACAGTGAAAGACAGAGAAATTCTTACAAAATTCGTTCAGGGGCTGTGATGCCACCTGGATTGACCATATCTAGACCCACAGCTGATTGAGACATAAGGGTGGACACTCTTGGGGCTGAGAGGTTTGGTGAGGTTGGGTGAGCAAACGCAGACCCTTTAAAGTAATACTGCGTGGTACCCATCCCATGGGTCCCAAATCTCCAGGTTCAAGGGCATCTTCCTACATCGAAAGCATGCATGAGAAACCCAGAAGATGGTACACCGTGTGATCCGGAAAGGTTTTCAAAACGCACCTCATTTCTCATCTCCTTGTGCTCGGGTTTGCCATTCCAGCCGCTTTACTAGCAATCTCCCTCCTTGGAGAATCAGCACCTTTAACCTCCTGTTCCGTACAGGTTGCAATTTGTCCTGAGGATGAACGGGAAGAGGGGGAACCAATGAGAGACTAGCTCTAGGTGTTGGGACAGGCACAGGTCACTCTATTTTCCCATCAGGAAGAAGAATTAACCACAGGCTCAGCCTGCCGCCCGGGACCAGAATAGGGCCTGAAGCAATCCTGCGCTTTTGCGGCCAGCTCCCAAGAAAGCGAGTTGAAAAATGGAGCTCAGGGGCACTGCAATTCACAAACCTGCAGACTTATAAATGATGACTCTCGTCCACAAATATATTGAGGGAAGGCAACGAAGAGGATTGGAAAGCAAGGCAGAATTGCAGGAAACAGATTTCAGGAGGGAGATTCGAATCGCCTTTAAAGCACAGGAAAAGCGGCAAAACCTCGACAATGATGCCCTTGGCCAAAAAGGGCGTATGCGTTTTTTCCTGAATATATTCAGGAAAAAACGCATACGCCCTTTTTGGCCAACCAAGCAACCTGGAAAGGCAAATCAGCGCTACAAAGAAGTCTCGCTTCCCATCGGTCAAAAGGGCCATGCTGAATAAAGTGTCAAAACCAGAAATGCAAAACAGGCCATGGAGAAACGGGAGCCTGGCTACGCTGATGGGCGGGATGTAAATTGCCAACAGCCACTCTGGAGAAGTGCACGGTGTGTCCTGAAACATCGAAAAAAATCAGCTTAGGGAGCATAGGGCACTTCCACTCATGGGCGTATAAATTGGGAAAACTAAAAATCAGCAAGACACAGGCACCCCAAAGTTTAGGGCTGCTCTGTTGACAAGAACCTCCACTTCGTTACACCTTAAATATCCCAGGAAAGAGAAAAATGGATAAAGAAGTTGTGGTCCTTATGTACAATGGAATATCACTCAGCCATGAAATCAACGTCATAAGGCTAGTAGCAGCAAGATGAGTGGATTTAGGTAGGACGATTCTAAGTGAAATAAGTCACACAGAAAAAGATACTTATCATAAGATATCACTTATAGAGGGAATTTAAAAACCGCTACCCTTGAACTGAATTACAAATCAGAGCAGGGTAACACGTTTAGAAAACACACTATGGCTGCTTAACGGGAAAGGTGAGGTGGGGTGATGCATAAAACAAGGGTTTCAAATTAGCTCAGATACCGTTCCATAAACCCAATAGGTAATAGACAAGACCTACTCCTTGCTCAGTGAATTGGACTCAACACCCCCTATTCACCGCCCAAGAATATATCTGACTAGTAAGAATCTTAAAACCTATGCATTGATATCTCTCTGTAAGTGAGTCAAGTGGGTGAAAAGCGGCAAAAACACAGCAGTGAAAAGCAGGTAAACCCCATTATAAAAATCAATTACTTTTAAAAACCCGTGAAACAAAGACAGTTAAAGAGAGAGAAATTCTTACAAAATTCGTTCAGGGGCTGTGATGCCACCTGGATTGACCATATCTAGACCCACAGCTGATTGAGACATAAGGGTGGAAACTCTTGGGGCTGAGAGGTTTGGTGAGGTTGGGTGAGCAAACGCAGACCCTTTAAAGTAATACTGCATGGTACCCATCACATGGGTCCCAAATCTCCAGGTTCAAGGTCATCTTCCTACATCGAAAGCATGCATGAGAAACCCAGAAGATGGTACACCGTGTGATCCGGAAAGGTTTTCAAAACACACCTCATTTCTCATCTCCTTGTGCTCGGGTTTGCCATTCCAGCCACTTTACTAGCAATCTCCCTCCTTGGAGAATCAGCACCTTTAACCTCCTGTTCCGTACAGGTTGCAATTTGTCCTGAGGATGAACGGGAAGAGGGGGAACCAATGAGAGACTAGCTCTAGGTGTTGGGACAGGCACAGGTCACTCTATTTTCCCATCAGGAAGAAGAATTAACCACAGGCTCAGCCTGCCGCCCGGGACCAGAATAGGGCCTGAAGCAATCCTGCGCTTTTGCGGCCAGCTCCCAAGAAAGCGAGTTGAAAAATGGAGCTCAGGGGCACTGCAATTCACAAACCTGCAGACTTATAAATGATGACTCTCGTCCACAAATATATTGAGGGAAGGCAACGAAGAGGATTGGAAAGCAAGGCAGAATTGCAGGAAACAGATTTCAGGAGGGAGATTCGAATCGCCTTTAAAGCACAGGAAAAGCGGCAAAACCTCGACAATGATGCCCTTGGCCAAAAAGGGCGTATGCGTTTTTTCCTGAATATATTCAGGAAAAAACGCATACGCCCTTTTTGGCCAACCAAGCAACCTGGAAAGGCAAATCAGCGCTACAAAGAAGTCTCGCTTCCCATCGGTCAAAAGGGCCATGCTGAATAAAGTGTCAAAACCAGAAATGCAAAACAGGCCATGGAGAAACGGGAGCCTGGCTACGCTGATGGGCGGGATGTAAATTGCCAACAGCCACTCTGGAGAAGTGCACGGTGTGTCCTGAAACATCGAAAAAAATCAGCTTAGGGAGCATAGGGCACTTCCACTCATGGGCGTATAAATTGGGAAAACTAAAAATCAGCAAGACACAGGCACCCCAAAGTTTAGGGCTGCTCTGTTGACAAGAACCTCCACTTCGTTACACCTTAAATATCCCAGGAAAGAGAAAAATGGATAAAGAAGTTGTGGTCCTTATGTACAATGGAATATCACTCAGCCATGAAATCAACGTCATAAGGCTAGTAGCAGCAAGATGAGTGGATTTAGGTAGGACGATTCTAAGTGAAATAAGTCACACAGAAAAAGATACTTATCATAAGATATCACTTATAGAGGGAATATAAAAACCGCTACCCTTGAACTGAATTACAAATCAGAGCAGGGTAACACGTTTAGAAAACACACTATGGCTGCTTAACGGGAAAGGTGAGGTGGGGTGATGCATAAAACAAGGGTTTCAAATTAGCTCAGATACCGTTCCATAAACCCAATAGGTAATAGACAAGACCTACTCCTTGCTCAGTGAATTGGACTCAACACCCCCTATTCACCGCCCAAGAATATATCTGACTAGTAAGAATCTTAAAACCTATGCATTGATATCTCTCTGTAAGTGAGTCCAGTGGGGGTAAAGCGGCAAAAACACAGCAGTGAAAAGCAGGTAAACCCCATTATAAAAATCAATTACTTTTAAAAACCCGTGAAACAAAGACAGTGAAAGAGAGAGAAATTCTTACAAAATTCGATCAGGGGCTGTGATGCCACCTGGACTGACCATATCTAGACCCACAGTTGATTGAGACATAAGGGTGGACACTCTTGGGGCTGAGAGGTTTGGTGAGGTTGGGTGAGCAAACGCAGACCCTTTACAGTAATACTGCGTGGTACCCATCCCATGGGTCCCAAATCTCCAGGTTCAAGGGCATCTTCCTACATCGAAAGCATGCATGAGAAACCCAGAAGATGGTACACCGTGTGATCCGGAAAGGTTTTCAAAACGCACCTCATTTCTCATCTCCTTGTGCTCGGGTTTGCCATTCCAGCCGCTTTACTAGCAATCTCCCTCCTTGGAGAATCAGCACCTTTAACCTCCTGTTCCGTACAGGTTGCAATTTGTCCTGAGGATGAACGGGAAGAGGGGGAACCAATGAGAGACTAGATCTAGGTGTTGGGACAGGCACAGGTCACTCTATTTTCCCATCAGGAAGAAGAATTAACCACAGGCTCAGCCTGCCGCCCGGGACCAGAATAGGGCCTGAAGCAATCCTGCGCTTTTGCGGCCAGCTCCCACGAAAGCGAGTTGAAAAATGGAGCTCAGGGGCACTGCAATTCACAAACCTGCAGACTTATAAATGATGACTCTCGTCCACAAATATATTGAGGGAAGGCAACGAAGAGGATTGGAAAACAAGGCAGAATTGCAGGAAACAGATTTCAGGAGGGAGATTCGAATCGCCTTTAAAGCACAGGAAAAGCGGCAAAACCTCGACAATGATGCCCTTGGCCAAAAAGGGCGTATGCGTTTTTTCCTGAATATATTCAGGAAAAAACGCATACGCCCTTTTTGGCCAACCAAGCAACCTGGAAAGGCAAATCAGCGCTACAAAGAAGTCTCGCTTCCCATCGGTCAAAAGGGCCATGCTGAATAAAGTGTCAAAACCAGAAATGCAAAACAGGCCATGGAGAAACGGGAGCCTGGCTACGCTGATGGGCGGGATGTAAATTGCCAACAGCCACTCTGGAGAAGTGCACGGTGTGTCCTGAAACATCGAAAAAAATCAGCTTAGGGAGCATAGGGCACTTCCACTCATGGGCATATAAATTGGGAAAACTAAAAATCAGCAAGACACAGGCACCCCAAAGTTTAGGGCTGCTCTGTTGACAAGAACCTCCACTTCGTTACACCTTAAATATCCCAGGAAAGAGAAAAATGGATAAAGAAGTTGTGGTCCTTATGTACAATGGAATATCACTCAGCCATGAAATCAACGTCATAAGGATAGTAGCAGCAAGATGAGTGGATTTAGGTAGGACGATTCTAAGTGAAATAAGTCACACAAAAAAAGATACTTATCATAAGATATCACTTATAGAGGGAATATAAAAACCGCTACCCTTGAACTGAATTACAAATCAGAGCAGGGTAACACGTTTAGAAAACACACTATGGCTGCTTAACGGGAAAGGTGAGGTGGGGTGATGCATAAAACAAGGGTTTCAAATTAGCTCAGATACCGTTCCATAAACCCAATAGGTAATAGACAAGACCTACTCCTTGCTCAGTGAATTGGACTCAACACCCCCTATTCACCGCCCAAGAATATATCTGACTAGTAAGAATCTTAAAACCTATGCATTGATATCTCTCTGTAAGTGAGTCCAGTGGGTGTAAAGCGGCAAAAACACAGCAGTGAAAAGCAGGTAAACCCCATTATAAAAATCAATTACTTTTAAAAACCCGTGAAACAAAGACAGTTAAAGAGAGAGAAATTCTTACAAAATTCGTTCAGGGGCTGTGATGCCACCTGGATTGACCATATCTAGACCCACAGCTGATTGAGACATAAGGGTGGAAACTCTTGGGGCTGAGAGGTTTGGTGAGGTTGGGTGAGCAAACGCAGACCCTTTAAAGTAATACTGCATGGTACCCATCCCATGGGTCCCAAATCTCCAGGTTCAAGGGCATCTTCCTACATCGAAAGCATGCATGAGAAACCCAGAAGATGGTACACCGTGTGATCCGGAAAGGTTTTCAAAACGCACCTCATTTCTCATCTCCTTGTGCTCGGGTTTGCCATTCCAGCCACTTTACTAGCAATCTCCCTCCGTGGAGAATCAGCACCTTTAACCTCCTGTTCCGTACAGATTGCAATTTGTCCTGAGGATGAACGGGAAGAGGGGGAACCAATGAGAGACTAGCTCTAGGTGTTGGGACAGGCACAGGTCACTCTATTTTCCCATCAGGAAGAAGAATTAACCACAGGCTCAGCCTGCCGCCCGGGACCAGAATAGGGCCTGAAGCAATCCTGCGCTTTTGCGGCCAGCTCCCAAGAAAGCGAGTTGAAAAATGGAGCTCAGGGGCACTGCAATTCACAAACCTGCAGACTTATAAATGATGACTCTCGTCCACAAATATATTGAGGGAAGGCAACGAAGAGGATTGGAAAGCAAGGCAGAATTGCAGGAAACAGATTTCAGGAGGGAGATTCGAATCGCCTTTAAAGCACAGGAAAAGCGGCAAAACCTCGACAATGATGCCCTTGGCCAAAAAGGGCGTATGCGTTTTTTCCTGAATATATTCAGGAAAAAACGCATACGCCCTTTTTGGCCAACCAAGCAACCTGGAAAGGCAAATCAGCGCTACAAAGAAGTCTCGCTTCCCATCGGTCAAAAGGGCCATGCTGAATAAAGTGTCAAAACCAGAAATGCAAAACAGGCCATGGAGAAACGGGAGCCTGGCTACGCTGATGGGCGGGATGTAAATTGCCAACAGCCACTCTGGAGAAGTGCACGGTGTGTCCTGAAACATCGAAAAAAATCAGCTTAGGGAGCATAGGGCACTTCCACTCATGGGCGTATAAATTGGGAAAACTAAAAATCAGCAAGACACAGGCACCCCAAAGTTTAGGGCTGCTCTGTTGACAAGAACCTCCACTTCGTTACACCTTAAATATCCCAGGAAAGAGAAAAATGGATAAAGAAGTTGTGGTCCTTATGTACAATGGAATATCACTCAGCCATGAAATCAACGTCATAAGGCTAGTAGCAGCAAGATGAGTGGATTTAGGTAGGACGATTCTAAGTGAAATAAGTCACACAGAAAAAGATACTTATCATAAGATATCACTTATAGAGGGAATATAAAAACCGCTACCCTTGAACTGAATTACAAATCAGAGCAGGGTCACACGTTTAGAAAACACACTATGGCTGCTTAACGGGAAAGGTGAGGTGGGGTGATGCATAAAACAAGGGTTTCAAATTAGCTCAGATACCGTTCCATAAACCCAATAGGTAATAGACAAGACCTACTCCTTGCTCAGTGAATTGGACTCAACACCCCCTATTCACCGCCCAAGAATATATCTGACTAGTAAGAATCTTAAAACCTATGCATTGATATCTCTCTGTAAGTGAGTCAAGTGGGTGTAAAGCGGCAAAAACACAGCAGTGAAAAGCAGGTAAACCCCATTATAAAAATCAATTACTTTTAAAAACCCGTGAAACAAAGACAGTTAAAGAGAGAGAAATTCTTACAAAATTCGTTCAGGGGCTGTGATGCCACCTGGATTGACCATATCTAGACCCACAGCTGATTGAGACATAAGGGTGGAAACTCTTGGGGCTGAGAGGTTTGGTGAGGTTGGGTGAGCAAACGCAGACCCTTTAAAGTAATACTGCATGGTACCCATCCCATGGGTCCCAAATCTCCAGATTAGGGGGCATCTTCCTACATCGAAAGCATGCATGAGAAACCCAGAAGATGGTACACCGTGTGATCCGGAAAGGTTTTCAAAACGCACCTCATTTCTCATCTCCTTGTGCTCGGGTTTGCCATTCCAGCCGCTTTACTAGCAATCTCCCTCCTTGGAGAATCAGCACCTTTAACCTCCTGTTCCGTACAGGTTGCAATTTGTCCTGAGGATGAACGGGAAGAGGGGGAACCAATGAGAGACTAGCTCTAGGTGTTGGGACAGGCACAGGTCACTCTATTTTCCCATCAGGAAGAAGAATTAACCACAGGCTCAGCCTGCCGCCCGGGACCAGAATAGGGCCTGAAGCAATCCTGCGCTTTTGCGGCCAGCTCCCAAGAAAGCGAGTTGAAAAATGGAGCTCAGGGGCACTGCAATTCACAAACCTGCAGACTTATAAATGATGACTCTCGTCCACAAATATATTGAGGGAAGGCAACGAAGAGGATTGGAAAGCAAGGCAGAATTGCAGGAAACAGATTTCAGGAGGGAGATTCGAATCGCCTTTAAAGCACAGGAAAAGCGGCAAAACCTCGACAATGATGCCCTTGGCCAAAAAGGGCGTATGCGTTTTTTCCTGAATATATTCAGGAAAAAACGCATACGCCCTTTTTGGCCAACCAAGCAACCTGGAAAGGCAAATCAGCGCTACAAAGAAGTCTCGCTTCCCATCGGTCAAAAGGGCCATGCTGAATAAAGTGTCAAAACCAGAAATGCAAAACAGGCCATGGAGAAACGGGAGCCTGGCTACGCTGATGGGCGGGATGTAAATTGCCAACAGCCACTCTGGAGAAGTGCACGGTGTGTCCTGAAACATCGAAAAAAATCAGCTTAGGGAGCATAGGGCACTTCCACTCATGGGCGTATAAATTGGGAAAACTAAAAATCAGCAAGACACAGGCACCCCAAAGTTTAGGGCTGCTCTGTTGACAAGAACCTCCACTTCGTTACACCTTAAATATCCCAGGAAAGAGAAAAATGGATAAAGAAGTTGTGGTCCTTATGTACAATGGAATATCACTCAGCCATGAAATCAACGTCATAAGGCTAGTAGCAGCAAGATGAGTGGATTTAGGTAGGACGATTCTAAGTGAAATAAGTCACACAGAAAAAGATACTTATCATAAGATATCACTTATAGAGGGAATTTAAAAACCGCTACCCTTGAACTGAATTACAAATCAGAGCAGGGTAACACGTTTAGAAAACACACTATGGCTGCTTAACGGGAAAGGTGAGGTGGGGTGATGCATAAAACAAGGGTTTCAAATTAGCTCAGATACCGTTCCATAAACCCAATAGGTAATAGACAAGACCTACTCCTTGCTCAGTGAATTGGACTCAACACCCCCTATTCACCGCCCAAGAATATATCTGACTAGTAAGAATCTTAAAACCTATGCATTGATATCTCTCTGTAAGTGAGTCCAGTGGGTGTAAAGCGGCAAAAACACAGCAGTGAAAAGCAGGTAAACCCCATTATAAAAATCAATTACTTTTAAAAACCCGTGAAACAAAGACAGTGAAAGAGAGAGAAATTCTTACAAAATTCGTTCAGGGGCTGTGATGCCACGTGGATTGACCATATCTAGACCCACAGCTGATTGAGACATAAGGGTGGAAACTCTTGGGGCTGAGAGGTTTGGTGAGGTTGGGTGAGCAAACGCAGACCCTTTACAGTAATACTGCGTGGTACCCATCCCATGGGTCCCAAATCTCCAGGTTCAAGGGCATCTTCCTACATCGAAAGCATGCATGAGAAACCCAGAAGATGGTACACCGTGTGATCCGGAAAGGTTTTCAAAACGCACCTCATTTCTCATCTCCTTGTGCTCGGGTTTGCCATTCCAGCCGCTTTACTAGCAATCTCCCTCCTTGGAGAATCAGCACCTTTAACCTCCTGTTCCGTACAGGTTGCAATTTGTCCTGAGGATGAACGGAAAGAGGGGGAACCAATGAGAGACTAGCTCTAGGTGTTGGGACAGGCACAGGTCACTCTATTTTCCCATCAGGAAGAAGAATTAACCACAGGCTCAGCCTGCCGCCCGGGACCAGAATAGGGCCTGAAGCAATCCTGCGCTTTTGCGGCCAGCTCCCAAGAAAGCGAGTTGAAAAATGGAGCTCAGGGGCACTGCAATTCACAAACCTGCAGACTTATAAATGATGACTCTCGTCCACAAATATATTGAGGGAAGGCAACGAAGAGGATTGGAAAGCAAGGCAGAATTGCAGGAAACAGATTTCAGGAGGGAGATTCGAATCGCCTTTAAAGCACAGGAAAAGCGGCAAAACCTCGACAATGATGCCCTTGGCCAAAAAGGGCGTATGCGTTTTTTCCTGAATATATTTAGGAAAAAACGCATACGCCCTTTTTGGCCAACCAAGCAACCTGGAAAGGCAAATCAGCGCTACAGAGAAGTCTCGCTTCCCATCGGTCAAAAGGGCCATGCTGAATAAAGTGTCAAAACCAGAAATGCAAAACAGGCCATGGAGAAACGGGAGCCTGGCTACGCTGATGGGCGGGATGTAAATTGCCAACAGCCACTCTGGAGAAGTGCACGGTGTGTCCTGAAACATCGAAAAAAATCAGCTTAGGGAGCATAGGGCACTTCCACTCATGGGCGTATAAGTTGGGAAAACTAAAAATCAGCAAGACACAGGCACCCCAAAGTTTAGGGCTGCTCTGTTGACAAGACCCTCCACTTCGTTACACCTTAAATATCCCAGGAAAGGGAAAAATGGATAAAGAAGTTGTGGTCCTTATGTACAATGGAATATCACTCAGCCATGAAATCAACGTCATAAGGCTAGTAGCAGCAAGATGAGTGGATTTAGGTAGGACGATTCTAAGTGAAATAAGTCACACAGAAAAAGATACTTATCATAAGATATCACTTATAGAGGGAATATAAAAACCGCTACCCTTGAACTGAATTACAAATCAGAGCAGGGTAACACGTTTAGAAAACACACTATGGCTGCTTAACGGGAAAGGTGAGGTGGGGTGATGCATAAAACAAGGGTTTCAAATTAGCTCAGATACCGTTCCATAAACCCAATAGGTAATAGACAAGACCTACTCCTTGCTCAGTGAATTGGACTCAACACCCCCTATTCACCGCCCAAGAATATATCTGACTAGTAAGAATCTTAAAACCTATGCATTGATATCTCTCTGTAAGTGAGTCCAGTCGGTGTAAAGCGGCAAAAACACAGCAGTGAAAAGCAGGTAAACCCCATTATAAAAATCAATTACTTTTAAAAACCCGTGAAACAAAGACAGTGAAAGAGAGAGAAATTCTTACAAAATTCGTTCAGGGGCTGTGATGCCACCTGGATTGACCATATCTAGACCCACAGTTGATTGAGACATAAGGGTGGACACTCTTGGGGCTGAGAGGTTTGGTGAGGTTGGGTGAGCAAACGCAGACCCTTTAAAGTAATACTGCGTGGTACCCATCCCATGGGTCCCAAATCTCCAGGTTCAAGGGCATCTTCCTACATCGAAAGCATGCATGAGAAACCCAGAAGATGGTACACCGTGTGATCCGGAAAGGTTTTCAAAACGCACCTCATTTCTCATCTCCTTGTGCTCGGGTTTGCCATTCCAGCCGCTTTACTAGCAATCTCCCTCCTTGGAGAATCAGCACCTTTAACCTCCTGTTCCGTACAGGTTGCAATTTGTCCTGAGGATGAACGGGAAGAGGGGGAACCAATGAGAGACTAGCTCTAGGTGTTGGGACAGGCACAGGTCACTCTATTTTCCCATCAGGAAGAAGAATTAACCACAGGCTCAGCCTGCCGCCCGGGACCAGAATAGGGCCTGAAGCAATCCTGCGCTTTTGCGGCCAGCTCCCAAGAAAGCGAGTTGAAAAATGGAGCTCAGGGGCACTGCAATTCACAAACCTGCAGACTTATAAATGATGACTCTCGTCCACAAATATATTGAGGGAAGGCAACGAAGAGGATTGGAAAGCAAGGCAGAATTGCAGGAAACAGATTTCAGGAGGGAGATTCGAATCGCCTTTAAAGCACAGGAAAAGCGGCAAAACCTCGACAATGATGCCCTTGGCCAAAAAGGGCGTATGCGTTTTTTCCTGAATATATTTAGGAAAAAACGCATACGCCCTTTTTGGCCAACCAAGCAACCTGGAAAGGCAAATCAGCGCTACAGAGAAGTCTCGCTTCCCATCGGTCAAAAGGGCCATGCTGAATAAAGTGTCAAAACCAGAAATGCAAAACAGGCCATGGAGAAACGGGAGCCTGGCTACGCTGATGGGCGGGATGTAAATTGCCAACAGCCACTCTGGAGAAGTGCACGGTGTGTCCTGAAACATCGAAAAAAATCAGCTTAGGGAGCATAGGGCACTTCCACTCATGGGCGTATAAATTGGGAAAACTAAAAATCAGCAAGACACAGGCACCCCAAAGTTGAGGGCTGCTCTGTTGACAAGAACCTCCACTTCGTTACACCTTAAATATCCCAGGAAAGAGAAAAATGGATAAAGAAGTTGTGGTCCTTATGTACAATGGAATATCACTCAGCCATGAAATCAACGTCATAAGGCTAGTAGCAGCAAGATGAGTGGATTTAGGTAGGACGATTCTAAGTGAAATAAGTCACACAGAAAAAGATACTTATCATAAGATATCACTTATAGAGGGAATATAAAAACCGCTACCCTTGAACTGAATTACAAATCAGAGCAGGGTAACACGTTTAGAAAACACACTATGGCTGCTTAACGGGAAAGGTGAGGTGGGGTGATGCATAAAACAAGGGTTTCAAATTAGCTCAGATACCGTTCCATAAACCCAATAGGTAATAGACAAGACCTACTCCTTGCTCAGTGAATTGGACTCAACACCCCCTATTCACCACCCAAGAATATATCTGACTAGTAAGAATCTTAAAACCTATGCATTGATATCTCTCTGTAAGTGAGTCCAGTGGGTGAAAAGCGGCAAAAACACAGCAGTGAAAAGCAGGTAAACCCCATTATAAAAATCAATTACTTTTAAAAACCCGTGAAACAAAGACAGTTAAAGAGAGAGAAATTCTTACAAAATTCGTTCAGGGGCTGTGATGCCACCTGGATTGACCATATCTAGACCCACAGCTGATTGAGACATAAGGGAGGAAACTCTTGGGGCTTAGAGGTTTGGTGAGGTTGGGTGAGCAAACGCAGACCCTTTAAAGTAATACTGCATGGTACCCATCCCATGGGTCCCAAATCTCCAGGTTCAAGGGCATCTACCTACATCGAAAGCATGCATGAGAAACCCAGAAGATGGTACACCGTGTGATCCGGAAAGGTTTTCAAAACGCACCTCATTTCTCATCTCCTTGTGGTCGGGTTTGCCATTCCAGCCGCTTTACTAGCAATCTCCCTCCTTGGAGAATCAGCACCTTTAACCTCCTGTTCCGTACAGGTTGCAATTTGTCCTGAGGATGAACGGGAAAAGGGGGAACCAATGAGACACTAGCTCTAGGTGTAGGAACAGGCACAGGTCACTCTATTTTCCCATCAGGAAGAAGAATTAACCAGATGCTCAGCCTGCCGCCCGGGACCAGAATAGGGCCTGAAGCAATCCTGTGCTTTTGCAGCCAGCTCCCAAGAAAGCGAGTTGAAAAATGGAGCTCAGGGGCACTGCAATTCACAAACCTGCAGACTTATAAATGATGACTCTCGTCCACAAATATATTGAGGGAAGGCAACGAAGAGGATTGGAAAGCAAGGCAGAATTGCAGGAAACAGATTTCAGGAGGGAGATTCGAATCGCCTTTAAAGCACAGGAAAAGCGGCAAAACCTCGACAATGATGCCCTTGGCCAAAAAGGGCGTATGCGTTTTTTCCTGAATATATTCAGGAAAAAACGCATACGCCCTTTTTGGCCAACCAAGCAACCTGGAAAGGCAAATCAGCGCTACAAAGAAGTCTCGCTTCCCATCGGTCAAAAGGGCCATGCTGAATAAAGTGTCAAAACCAGAAATGCAAAACAGGCCATGGAGAAACGGGAGCCTGGCTACGCTGATGGGCGGGATGTAAATTGCCAACAGCCACTCTGGAGAAGTGCACGGTGTGTCCTGAAATATCGAAAAAAATCAGCTTAGGGAGCATAGGGCACTTCCACTCATGGGCGTATAAATTGGGAAAACTAAAAATCAGCAAGACACAGGCACCCCAAAGTTTAGGGCTGCTCTGTTGACAAGAACCTCCACTTCGTTACACCTTAAATATCCCAGGAAAGGGAAAAATGGATAAAGAAGTTGTGGTCCTTATGTACAATGGAATATCACTCAGCCATGAAATCAACGTCATAAGGCTAGTAGCAGCAAGATGAGTGGATTTAGGTAGGACGATTCTAAGTGAAATAAGTCACACAGAAAAAGATACTTATCATAAGATATCACTTATAGAGGGAATATAAAAACCGCTACCCTTGAACTGAATTACAAATCAGAGCAGGGTAACACGTTTAGAAAACACACTATGGCTGCTTAACGGGAAAGGTGAGGTGGGGTGATGCATAAAACAAGGGTTTCAAATTAGCTCAGATACCGTTCCATAAACCCAATAGGTAATAGACAAGACCTACTCCTTGCTCAGTGAATTGGACTCAACACCCCCTATTCACCGCCCAAGAATATATCTGACTAGTAAGAATCTTAAAACCTATGCATTGATATCTCTCTGTAAGTGAGTCCAGTGGGTGAAAAGCGGCAAAAACACAGCAGTGAAAAGCAGGTAAACCCCATTATAAAAATCAATTACTTTTAAAAACCCGTGAAACAAAGACAGTTAAAGAGAGAGAAATTCTTACAAAATTCGTTCAGGGGCTGTGATGCCACCTGGATTGACCATATCTAGACCCACAGCTGATTGAGACATAAGGGTGGAAACTCTTGGGGCTGAGAGGTTTGGTGAGGTTGGGTGAGCAAACGCAGACCCTTTAAAGTAATACTGCATGGTACCCATCCCATGGGTCCCAAATCTCCAGGTTCAAGGGCATCTTCCTACATCGAAAGCATGCATGAGAAACCCAGAAGATGGTACACCGTGTGATCCGGAAAGGTTTTCAAAACGCACCTCATTTCTCATCTCCTTGTGCTCGGGTTTGCCATTCCAGCCGCTTTACTAGCAATCTCCCTCCTTGGAGAATCAGCACCTTTAACCTCCTGTTCCGTACAGGTTGCAATTTGTCCTGAGGATGAACGGGAAAAGGGGGAACCAATGAGACACTAGCTCTAGGTGTAGGAACAGGCACAGGTCACTCTATTTTCCCATCAGGAAGAAGAATTAACCAGATGCTCAGCCTGCCGCCCGGGACCAGAATAGGGCCTGAAGCAATCCTGTGCTTTTGCAGCCAGCTCCCAAGAAAGCGAGTTGAAAAATGGAGCTCAGGGGCACTGCAATTCTCAAACCTGCAGACTTATAAATGATGACTCTCGTCCACAAATATATTGAGGGAAGGCAACGAAGAGGATTGGAAAGCAAGGCAGAATTGCAGGAAACAGATTTCAGGAGGGAGATTCGAATCGCCTTTAAAGCACAGGAAAAGCGGCAAAACCTCGACAATGATGCCCTTGGCCAAAAAGGGCGTATGCGTTTTTTCCTGAATATATTCAGGAAAAAACGCATACGCCCTTTTTGGCCAACCAAGCAACCTGGAAAGGCAAATCAGCGCTACAAAGAAGTCTCGCTTCCCATCGGTCAAAAGGGCCATGCTGAATAAAGTGTCAAAACCAGAAATGCAAAACAGGCCATGGAGAAACGGGAGCCTGGCTACGCTGATGGGCGGGATGTAAATTGCCAACAGCCACTCTGGAGAAGTGCACGGTGTGTCCTGAAATATCGAAAAAAATCAGCTTAGGGAGCATAGGGCACTTCCACTCATGGGCGTATAAATTGGGAAAACTAAAAATCAGCAAGACACAGGCACCCCAAAGTTTAGGGCTGCTCTGTTGACAAGAACCTCCACTTCGTTACACCTTAAATATCCCAGGAAAGGGAAAAATGGATAAAGAAGTTGTGGTCCTTATGTACAATGGAATATCACTCAGCCATGAAATCAACGTCATAAGGCTAGTAGCAGCAAGATGAGTGGATTTAGGTAGGACGATTCTAAGTGAAATAAGTCACACAGAAAAAGATACTTATCATAAGATATCACTTATAGAGGGAATATAAAAACCGCTACCCTTGAACTGAATTACAAATCAGAGCAGGGTCACACGTTTAGAAAACACACTATGGCTGCTTAACGGGAAAGGTGAGGTGGGGTGATGCATAAAACAAGGGTTTCAAATTAGCTCAGATACCGTTCCATAAACCCAATAGGTAATAGACAAGACCTACTCCTTGCTCAGTGAATTGGACTCAACACCCCCTATTCACCGCCCAAGAATATATCTGACTAGTAAGAATCTTAAAACCTATGCATTGATATCTCTCTGTAAGTGAGTCAAGTGGGTGTAAAGCGGCAAAAACACAGCAGTGAAAAGCAGGTAAACCCCATTATAAAAATCAATTACTTTTAAAAACCCGTGAAACAAAGACAGTGAAAGAGAGAGAAATTCTTACAAAATTCGTTCAGGGGCTGTGATGCCACCTCGATTGACCATATCTAGACCCACAGCTGATTGAGACATAAGGGTGGACACTCTTGGGGCTGAGAGGTTTGGTGAGGTTGGGTGAGCAAACGCAGACCCTTTAAAGTAATACTGCGTGGTACCCATCCCATGGGTCCCAAATCTCCAGGTTCAAGGGCATCTTCCTACATCGAAAGCATGCATGAGAAACCCAGAAGATGGTACACCGTGTGATCCGGAAAGGTTTTCAAAACGCACCTCATTTCTCATCTCCTTGTGCTCGGGTTTGCCATTCCAGCCGCTTTACTAGCAATCTCCCTCCTTGGAGAATCAGCACCTTTAACCTCCTGTTCCGTACAGGTTGCAATTTGTCCTGAGGATGAACGGGAAGAGGGGGAACCAATGAGAGACTAGCTCTAGGTGTTGTGACAGGCACAGGTCACTCTATTTTCCCATCAGGAAGAAGAATTAACCACAGGCTCAGCCTGCCGCCCGGGACCAGAATAGGGCCTGAAGCAATCCTGCGCTTTTGCGGCCAGCTCCCAAGAAAGCGAGTTGAAAAATGGAGCTCAGGGGCACTGCAATTCACAAACTTGCAGACTTATAAATGATGACTCTCGTCCACAAATATATTGAGGGAAGGCAACGAAGAGGATTGGAAAGCAAGGCAGAATTGCAGGAAACAGATTTCAGGAGGGAGATTCGAATCGCCTTTAAAGCACAGGAAAAGCGGCAAAACCTCGACAATGATGCCCTTGGCCAAAAAGGGCGTATGCGTTTTTTCCTGAATATATTCAGGAAAAAACGCATACGCCCTTTTTGGCCAACCAAGCAACCTGGAAAGGCAAATCAGCGCTACAGAGAAGTCTCGCTTCCCATCGGTCAAAAGGGCCATGCTGAATAAAGTGTCAAAACCAGAAATGCAAAACAGGCCATGGAGAAACGGGAGCCTGGCTACGCTGATGGGCGGGATGTAAATTGCCAACAGCCACTCTGGAGAAGTGCACGGTGTGTCCTGAAACATCGAAAAAAATCAGCTTAGGGAGCATAGGGCACTTCCACTCATGGGCGTATAAGTTGGGAAAACTAAAAATCAGCAAGACACAGGCACCCCAAAGTTTAGGGCTGCTCTGTTGACAAGACCCTCCACTTCGTTACACCTTAAATATCCCAGGAAAGGGAAAAATGGATAAAGAAGTTGTGGTCCTTATGTACAATGGAATATCACTCAGCCATGAAATCAACGTCATAAGGCTAGTAGCAGCAAGATGAGTGGATTTAGGTAGGACGATTCTAAGTGAAATAAGTCACACAGAAAAAGATACTTATCATAAGATATCACTTATAGAGGGAATATAAAAACCGCTACCCTTGAACTGAATTACAAATCAGAGCAGGGTAACACGTTTAGAAAACACACTATGGCTGCTTAACGGGAAAGGTGAGGTGGGGTGATGCATAAAACAAGGGTTTCAAATTAGCTCAGATACCGTTCCATAAACCCAATAGGTAATAGACAAGACCTACTCCTTGCTCAGTGAATTGGACTCAACACCCCCTATTCACCGCCCAAGAATATATCTGACTAGTAAGAATCTTAAAACCTATGCATTGATATCTCTCTGTAAGTGAGTCCAGTCGGTGTAAAGCGGCAAAAACACAGCAGTGAAAAGCAGGTAAACCCCATTATAAAAATCAATTACTTTTAAAAACCCGTGAAACAAAGACAGTGAAAGAGAGAGAAATTCTTACAAAATTCGTTCAGGGGCTGTGATGCCACCTGGATTGACCATATCTAGACCCACAGTTGATTGAGACATAAGGGTGGACACTCTTGGGGCTGAGAGGTTTGGTGAGGTTGGGTGAGCAAACGCAGACCCTTTACAGTAATACTGCGTGGTACCCATCCCATGGGTCCCAAATCTCCAGGTTCAAGGGCATCTTCCTACATCGAAAGCATGCATGAGAAACCCAGAAGATGGTACACCGTGTGATCCGGAAAGGTTTTCAAAACGCACCTCATTTCTCATCTCCTTGTGCTCGGGTTTGCCATTCCAGCCGCTTTACTAGCAATCTCCCTCCTTGGAGAATCAGCACCTTTAACCTCCTGTTCCGTACAGGTTGCAATTTGTCCTGAGGATGAACGGGAAGAGGGGGAACCAATGAGAGACTAGCTCTAGGTGTTGGGACAGGCACAGGTCACTCTATTTTCCCATCAGGAAGAAGAATTAACCACAGGCTCAGCCTGCCGCCCGGGACCAGAATAGGGCCTGAAGCAATCCTGCGCTTTTGCGGCCAGCTCCCAAGAAAGCGAGTTGAAAAATGGAGCTCAGGGGCACTGCAATTCACAAACCTGCAGACTTATAAATGATGACTCTCGTCCACAAATATATTGAGGGAAGGCAACGAAGAGGATTGGAAAGCAAGGCAGAATTGCAGGAAACAGATTTCAGGAGGGAGATTCGAATCGCCTTTAAAGCACAGGAAAAGCGGCAAAACCTCGACAATGATGCCCTTGGCCAAAAAGGGCGTATGCGTTTTTTCCTGAATATATTTAGGAAAAAACGCATACGCCCTTTTTGGCCAACCAAGCAACCTGGAAAGGCAAATCAGCGCTACAGAGAAGTCTCGCTTCCCATCGGTCAAAAGGGCCATGCTGAATAAAGTGTCAAAACCAGAAATGCAAAACAGGCCATGGAGAAACGGGAGCCTGGCTACGCTGATGGGCGGGATGTAAATTGCCAACAGCCACTCTGGAGAAGTGCACGGTGTGTCCTGAAACATCGAAAAAAATCAGCTTAGGGAGCATAGGGCACTTCCACTCATGGGCGTATAAGTTGGGAAAACTAAAAATCAGCAAGACACAGGCACCCCAAAGTTTAGGGCTGCTCTGTTGACAAGACCCTCCACTTCGTTACACCTTAAATATCCCAGGAAAGGGAAAAATGGATAAAGAAGTTGTGGTCCTTATGTACAATGGAATATCACTCAGCCATGAAATCAACGTCATAAGGCTAGTAGCAGCAAGATGAGTGGATTTAGGTAGGACGATTCTAAGTGAAATAAGTCACACAGAAAAAGATACTTATCATAAGATATCACTTATAGAGGGAATATAAAAACCGCTACCCTTGAACTGAATTACAAATCAGAGCAGGGTAACACGTTTAGAAAACACACTATGGCTGCTTAACTGGAAAGGTGAGGTGGGGTGATGCATAAAACAAGGGTTTCAAATTAGCTCAGATACCGTTCCATAAACCCAATAGGTAATAGACAAGACCTACTCCTTGCTCAGTGAATTGGACTCAACACCCCCTATTCACCGCCCAAGAATATATCTGACTAGTAAGAATCTTAAAACCTATGCATTGATATCTCTCTGTAAGTGAGTCCAGTCGGTGTAAAGCGGCAAAAACACAGCAGTGAAAAGCAGGTAAACCCCATTATAAAAATCAATTACTTTTAAAAACCCGTGAAACAAAGACAGTGAAAGAGAGAGAAATTCTTACAAAATTCGTTCAGGGGCTGTGATGCCACCTGGATTGACCATATCTAGACCCACAGTTGATTGAGACATAAGGGTGGACACTCTTGGGGCTGAGAGGTTTGGTGAGGTTGGGTGAGCAAACGCAGACCCTTTACAGTAATACTGCGTGGTACCCATCCCATGGGTCCCAAATCTCCAGGTTCAAGGGCATCTTCCTACATCGAAAGCATGCATGAGAAACCCAGAAGATGGTACACCGTGTGATCCGGAAAGGTTTTCAAAACGCACCTCATTTCTCATCTCCTTGTGCTCGGGTTTGCCATTCCAGCCGCTTTACTAGCAATCTCCCTCCTTGGAGAATCAGCACCTTTAACCTCCTGTTCCGTACAGGTTGCAATTTGTCCTGAGGATGAACGGGAAGAGGGGGAACCAATGAGAGACTAGCTCTAGGTGTTGGGACAGGCACAGGTCACTCTATTTTCCCATCAGGAAGAAGAATTAACCACAGGCTCAGCCTGCCGCCCGGGACCAGAATAGGGCCTGAAGCAATCCTGCGCTTTTGCGGCCAGCTCCCAAGAAAGCGAGTTGAAAAATGGAGCTCAGGGGCACTGCAATTCACAAACCTGCAGACTTATAAATGATGACTCTCGTCCACAAATATATTGAGGGAAGGCAACGAAGAGGATTGGAAAGCAAGGCAGAATTGCAGGAAACAGATTTCAGGAGGGAGATTCGAATCGCCTTTAAAGCACAGGAAAAGCGGCAAAACCTCGACAATGATGCCCTTGGCCAAAAAGGGCGTATGCGTTTTTTCCTGAATATATTTAGGAAAAAACGCATACGCCCTTTTTGGCCAACCAAGCAACCTGGAAAGGCAAATCAGCGCTACAGAGAAGTCTCGCTTCCCATCGGTCAAAAGGGCCATGCTGAATAAAGTGTCAAAACCAGAAATGCAAAACAGGCCATGGAGAAACGGGAGCCTGGCTACGCTGATGGGCGGGATGTAAATTGCCAACAGCCACTCTGGAGAAGTGCACGGTGTGTCCTGAAACATCGAAAAAAATCAGCTTAGGGAGCATAGGGCACTTCCACTCATGGGCGTATAAGTTGGGAAAACTAAAAATCAGCAAGACACAGGCACCCCAAAGTTTAGGGCTGCTCTGTTGACAAGAACCTCCACTTCGTTACACCTTAAATATCCCAGGAAAGGGAAAAATGGATAAAGAAGTTGTGGTCCTTATGTACAATGGAATATCACTCAGCCATGAAATCAACGTCATAAGGCTAGTAGCAGCAAGATGAGTGGATTTAGGTAGGACGATTCTTAGTGAAATAAGTCACACAGAAAAAGATACTTATCATAAGATATCACTTATAGAGGGAATATAAAAACCGCTACCCTTGAACTGAATTACAAATCAGAGCAGGGTAACACGTTTAGAAAACACACTATGGCTGCTTAACTGGAAAGGTGAGGTGGGGTGATGCATAAAACAAGGGTTTCAAATTAGCTCAGATACCGTTCCATAAACCCAATAGGTAATAGACAAGACCTACTCCTTGCTCAGTGAATTGGACTCAACACCCCCTATTCACCGCCCAAGAATATATCTGACTAGTAAGAATCTTAAAACCTATGCATTGATATCTCTCTGTAAGTGAGTCCAGTGGGTGTAAAGCGGCAAAAACACAGCAGTGAAAAGCAGGTAAACCCCATTATAAAAATCAATTACTTTTAAAAACCCGTGAAACAAAGACAGTGAAAGAGAGAGAAATTCTTACAAAATTCGTTCAGGGGCTGTGATGCCACCTGGATTGACCATATCTAGACCCACAGTTGATTGAGACATAAGGGTGGACACTCTTGGGGCTGAGAGGTTTGGTGAGGTTGGGTGAGCAAACGCAGACCCTTTAAAGTAATACTGCGTGGTACCCATCCCATGGGTCCCAAATCTCCAGGTTCAAGGGCATCTTCCTACATCGAAAGCATGCATGAGAAACCCAGAAGATGGTACACCGTGTGATCCGGAAAGGTTTTCAAAACGCACCTCATTTCTCATCTCCTTGTGCTCGGGTTTGCCATTCCAGCCGCTTTACTAGCAATCTCCCTCCTTGGAGAATCAGCACCTTTAACCTCCTGTTCCGTACAGGTTGCAATTTGTCCTGAGGATGAACGGGAAGAGGGGGAACCAATGAGAGACTAGCTCTAGGTGTTGGGACAGGCACAGGTCACTCTATTTTCCCATCAGGAAGAAGAATTAACCACAGGCTCAGCCTGCCGCCCGGGACCAGAATAGGGCCTGAAGCAATCCTGCGCTTTTGCGGCCAGCTCCCAAGAAAGCGAGTTGAAAAATGGAGCTCAGGGGCACTGCAATTCACAAACTTGCAGACTTATAAATGATGACTCTCGTCCACAAATATATTGAGGGAAGGCAACGAAGAGGATTGGAAAGCAAGGCAGAATTGCAGGAAACAGATTTCAGGAGGGAGATTCGAATCGCCTTTAAAGCACAGGAAAAGCGGCAAAACCTCGACAATGATGCCCTTGGCCAAAAAGGGCGTATGCGTTTTTTCCTGAATATATTCAGGAAAAAAAGCATACGCCCTTTTTGGCCAACCAAGCAACCTGGAAAGGCAAATCAGCGCTACAAAGAAGTCTCGCTTCCCATCGGTCAAAAGGGCCATGCTGAATAAAGTGTCAAAACCAGAAATGCAAAACAGGCCATGGAGAAACGGGAGCCTGGCTACGCTGATGGGCGGGATGTAAATTGCCAACAGCCACTCTGGAGAAGTGCACGGTGTGTCCTGAAACATCGAAAAAAATCAGCTTAGGGAGCATAGGGCACTTCCACTCATGGGCGTATAAGTTGGGAAAACTAAAAATCAGCAAGACACAGGCACCCCAAAGTTTAGGGCTGCTCTGTTGACAAGAACCTCCACTTCGTTACACCTTAAATATCCCAGGAAAGGGAAAAATGGATAAAGAAGTTGTGGTCCTTGTGTACAATGGAATATCACTCAGCCATGAAATCAACGTCATAAGGCTAGTAGCAGCAAGATGAGTGGATTTAGGTAGGACGATTCTAAGTGAAATAAGTCACACAGAAAAAGATACTTATCATAAGATATCACTTATAGAGGGAATATAAAAACCGCTACCCTTGAACTGAATTACAAATCAGAGCAGGGTAACACGTTTAGAAAACACACTATGGCTGCTTAACTGGAAAGGTGAGGTGGGGTGATGCATAAAACAAGGGTTTCAAATTAGCTCAGATACCGTTCCATAAACCCAATAGGTAATAGACAAGACCTACTCCTTGCTCAGTGAATTGGACTCAACACCCCCTATTCACCGCCCAAGAATATATCTGACTAGTAAGAATCTTAAAACCTATGCATTGATATCTCTCTGTAAGTGAGTCCAGTCGGTGTAAAGCGGCAAAAACACAGCAGTGAAAAGCAGGTAAACCCCATTATAAAAATCAATTACTTTTAAAAACCCGTGAAACAAAGACAGTGAAAGAGAGAGAAATTCTTACAAAATTCGTTCAGGGGCTGTGATGCCACCTGGATTGACCATATCTAGACCCACAGTTGATTGAGACATAAGGGTGGACACTCTTGGGGCTGAGAGGTTTGGTGAGGTTGGGTGAGCAAACGCAGACCCTTTACAGTAATACTGCGTGGTACCCATCCCATGGGTCCCAAATCTCCAGGTTCAAGGGCATCTTCCTACATCGAAAGCATGCATGAGAAACCCAGAAGATGGTACACCGTGTGATCCGGAAAGGTTTTCAAAACGCACCTCATTTCTCATCTCCTTGTGCTCGGGTTTGCCATTCCAGCCGCTTTACTAGCAATCTCCCTCCTTGGAGAATCAGCACCTTTAACCTCCTGTTCCGTACAGGTTGCAATTTGTCCTGAGGATGAACGGGAAGAGGGGGAACCAATGAGAGACTAGCTCTAGGTGTTGGGACAGGCACAGGTCACTCTATTTTCCCATCAGGAAGAAGAATTAACCACAGGCTCAGCCTGCCGCCCGGGACCAGAATAGGGCCTGAAGCAATCCTGCGCTTTTGCGGCCAGCTCCCAAGAAAGCGAGTTGAAAAATGGAGCTCAGGGGCACTGCAATTCACAAACCTGCAGACTTATAAATGATGACTCTCGTCCACAAATATATTGAGGAAAGGCAACGAAGAGGATTGGAAAGCAAGGCAGAATTGCAGGAAACAGATTTCAGGAGGGAGATTCGAATCGCCTTTAAAGCACAGGAAAAGCGGCAAAACCTCGACAATGATGCCCTTGGCCAAAAAGGGCGTATGCGTTTTTTCCTGAATATATTTAGGAAAAAACGCATACGCCCTTTTTGGCCAACCAAGCAACCTGGAAAGGCAAATCAGCGCTACAGAGAAGTCTCGCTTCCCATCGGTCAAAAGGGCCATGCTGAATAAAGTGTCAAAACCAGAAATGCAAAACAGGCCATGGAGAAACGGGAGCCTGGCTACGCTGATGGGCGGGATGTAAATTGCCAACAGCCACTCTGGAGAAGTGCACGGTGTGTCCTGAAACATCGAAAAAAATCAGCTTAGGGAGCATAGGGCACTTCCACTCATGGGCGTATAAATTGGGAAAACTAAAAATCAGCAAGACACAGGCACCCCAAAGTTGAGGGCTGCTCTGTTGACAAGAACCTCCACTTCGTTACACCTTAAATATCCCAGGAAAGAGAAAAATGGATAAAGAAGTTGTGGTCCTTATGTACAATGGAATATCACTCAGCCATGAAATCAACGTCATAAGGCTAGTAGCAGCAAGATGAGTGGATTTAGGTAGGACGATTCTAAGTGAAATAAGTCACACAGAAAAAGATACTTATCATAAGATATCACTTATAGAGGGAATATAAAAACCGCTACCCTTGAACTGAATTACAAATCAGAGCAGGGTAACACGTTTAGAAAACACACTATGGCTGCTTAACGGGAAAGGTGAGGTGGGGTGATGCATAAAACAAGGGTTTCAAATTAGCTCAGATACCGTTCCATAAACCCAATAGGTAATAGACAAGACCTACTCCTTGCTCAGTGAATTGGACTCAACACCCCCTATTCACCGCCCAAGAATATATCTGACTAGTAAGAATCTTAAAACCTATGCATTGATATCTCTCTGTAAGTGAGTCCAGTGGGTGAAAAGCGGCAAAAACACAGCAGTGAAAAGCAGGTAAACCCCATTATAAAAATCAATTACTTTTAAAAACCCGTGAAACAAAGACAGTTAAAGAGAGAGAAATTCTTACAAAATTCGTTCAGGGGCTGTGATGCCACCTGGATTGACCATATCTAGACCCACAGCTGATTGAGACATAAGGGTGGAAACTCTTGGGGCTGAGAGGTTTGGTGAGGTTGGGTGAGCAAACGCAGACCCTTTAAAGTAATACTGCATGGTACCCATCCCATGGGTCCCAAATCTCCAGGTTCAAGGGCATCTTCCTACATCGAAAGCATGCATGAGAAACCCAGAAGATGGTACACCGTGTGATCCGGAAAGGTTTTCAAAACGCACCTCATTTCTCATCTCCTTGTGCTCGGGTTTGCCATTCCAGCCGCTTTACTAGCAATCTCCCTCCTTGGAGAATCAGCACCTTTAACCTCCTGTTCCGTACAGGTTGCAATTTGTCCTGAGGATGAACGGGAAGAGGGGGAACCAATGAGAGACTAGCTCTAGGTGTTGGGACAGGCACAGGTCACTCTATTTTCCCATCAGGAAGAAGAATTAACCACAGGCTCAGCCTGCCGCCCGGGACCAGAATAGGGCCTGAAGCAATCCTGCGCTTTTGCGGCCAGCTCCCAAGAAAGCGAGTTGAAAAATGGAGCTCAGGGGCACTGCAATTCACAAACCTGCAGACTTATAAATGATGACTCTCGTCCACAAATATATTGAGGGAAGGCAACGAAGAGGATTGGAAAGCAAGGCAGAATTGCAGGAAACAGATTTCAGGAGGGAGATTCGAATCGCCTTTAAAGCACAGGAAAAGCGGCAAAACCTCGACAATGATGCCCTTGGCCAAAAAGGGCGTATGCGTTTTTTCCTGAATATATTCAGGAAAAAACGCATACGCCCTTTTTGGCCAACCAAGCAACCTGAAAAGGCAAATCAGCGCTACAAAGAAGTCTCGCTTCCCATCGGTCAAAAGGGCCATGCTGAATAAAGTGTCAAAACCAGAAATGCAAAACAGGCCATGGAGAAACGGGAGCCTGGCTACGCTGATGGGCGGGATGTAAATTGCCAACAGCCACTCTGGAGAAGTGCACGGTGTGTCCTGAAACATCGAAAAAAATCAGCTTAGGGAGCATAGGGCACTTCCACTCATGGGCGTATAAATTGGGAAAACTAAAAATCAGCAAGACACAGGCACCCCAAAGTTGAGGGCTGCTCTGTTGACAAGAACCTCCACTTCGTTACACCTTAAATATCCCAGGAAAGAGAAAAATGGATAAAGAAGTTGTGGTCCTTATGTACAATGGAATATCACTCAGCCATGAAATCAACGTCATAAGGATAGTAGCAGCAAGATGAGTGGATTTAGGTAGGACGATTCTAAGTGAAATAAGTCACACAAAAAAAGATACTGATCATAAGATATCACTTATAGAGGGAATATAAAAACCGCTACCCTTGAACTGAATTACAAATCAGAGCAGGGTAACACGTTTAGAAAACACACTATGGCTGCTTAACGGGAAAGGTGAGGTGGGGTGATGCATAAAACAAGGGTTTCAAATTAGCTCAGATACCGTTCCATAAACCCAATAGGTAATAGACAAGACCTACTCCTTGCTCAGTGAATTGGACTCAACACCCTCTATTCACCGCCCAAGAATATATCTGACTAGTAAGAATCTTAAAACCTATGCATTGATATCTCTCTGTAAGTGAGTCCAGTCGGTGTAAAGCGGCAAAAACACAGCAGTGAAAAGCAGGTAAACCCCATTATAAAAATCAATTACTTTTAAAAACCCGTGAAACAAAGACAGTGAAAGAGAGAGAAATTCTTACAAAATTCGTTCAGGGGCTGTGATGCCACCTGGATTGTCCATATCTAGACCCACAGTTGATTGAGACATAAGGGTGGACACTCTTGGGGCTGAGAGGTTTGGTGAGGTTGGGTGAGCAAACGCAGACCCTTTACAGTAATACTGCGTGGTACCCATCCCATGGGTCCCAAATCTCCAGGTTCAAGGGCATCTTCCTACATCGAAAGCATGCATGAGAAACCCAGAAGATGGTACACCGTGTGATCCGGAAAGGTTTTCAAAACGCACCTCATTTCTCATCTCCTTGTGCTCGGGTTTGCCATTCCAGCCGCTTTACTAGCAATCTCCCTCCTTGGAGAATCAGCACCTTTAACCTCCTGTTCCGTACAGGTTGCAATTTGTCCTGAGGATGAACGGGAAGAGGGGGAACCAATGAGAGACTAGATCTAGGTGTTGGGACAGGCACAGGTCACTCTATTTTCCCATCAGGAAGAAGAATTAACCACAGGCTCAGCCTGCCGCCCGGGACCAGAATAGGGCCTGAAGCAATCCTGCGCTTTTGCAGCCAGCTCCCAAGAAAGCGAGTTGAAAAATGGAGCTCAGGGGCACTGCAATTCACAAACCTGCAGACTTATAAATGATGACTCTCGTCCACAAATATATTGAGGGAAGGCAACGAAGAGGATTGGAAAGCAAGGCAGAATTGCAGGAAACAGATTTCAGGAGGGAGATTCGAATCGCCTTTAAAGCACAGGAAAAGCGGCAAAACCTCGACAATGATGCCCTTGGCCAAAAAGGGCGTATGCGTTTTTTCCTGAATATATTCAGGAAAAAACGCATACGCCCTTTTTGGCCAACCAAGCAACCTGGAAAGGCAAATCAGCGCTACAAAGAAGTCTCGCTTCCCATCGGTCAAAAGGGCCATGCTGAATAAAGTGTCAAAACCAGAAATGCAAGACAGGCCATGGAGAAACGGGAGCCTGGCTACGCTGATGGGCGGGATGTAAATTGCCAACAGCCACTCTGGAGAAGTGCACGGTGTCTCCTGAAACATCGAAAAAAATCAGCTTAGGGAGCATAGGGCACTTCCACTCATGGGCGTATAAATTGGGAAAACTAAAAATCAGCAAGACACAGGCACACCAAAGTTTAGGGCTGCTCTGTTGACAAGAACCTCCACTTCGTTACACCTTAAATATCCCAGGAAAGAGAAAAATGGATAAAGAAGTTGTGGTCCTTATGTACAATGGAATATCACTCAGCCATGAAATCAACGTCATAAGGCTAGTAGCAGCAAGATGAGTGGATTTAGGTAGGACGATTCTAAGTGAAATAAGTCACACAGAAAAAGATACTTATCATAAGATATCACTTATAGAGGGAATAGAAAAACCGCTACCCTTGAACTGAATTACAAATCAGAGCAGGGTCACACGTTTAGAAAACACACTATGGCTGCTTAACGGGAAAGGTGAGGTGGGGTGATGCATAAAACAAGGGTTTCAAATTAGCTCAGATACCGTTCCATAAACCCAATAGGTAATAGACAAGACCTACTCCTTGCTCAGTGAATTGGACTCAACACCCCCTATTCACAACCCAAGAATATATCTGACTAGTAAGAATCTTAAAACCTATGCATTGAAATCTCTCTGTAAGTGAGTCAAGTGGGTGTAAAGCGGCAAAAACACAGCAGTGAAAAGCAGGTAAACCCCATTATAAAAATCAATTACTTTTAAAAACCCGTGAAACAAAGACAGTGAAAGAGAGAGAAATTCTTACAAAATTCGTTCAGGGGCTGTGATGCCACCTGGATTGACCATATCTAGACCCACAGTTGATTGAGACATAAGGGTGGACACTCTTGGGGCTGAGAGGTTTGGTGAGGTTGGGTGAGCAAACGCAGACCCTTTAAAGTAATACTGCGTGGTACCCATCCCATGGGTCCCAAATCTCCAGGTTCAAGGGCATCTTCCTACATCGAAAGCATGCATGAGAAACCCAGAAGATGGTACACCGTGTGATCCGGAAAGGTTTTCAAAACGCACCTCATTTCTCATCTCCTTGTGCTCGGGTTTGCCATTCCAGCCGCTTTACTAGCAATCTCCCTCCTTGGAGAATCAGCACCTTTAACCTCCTGTTCCGTACAGGTTGCAATTTGTCCTGAGGTGAACGGGAAAAGGGGGAACCAATGAGAGACTAGCTCTAGGTGTTGGGACAGGCACAGGTCACTCTATTTTCCCATCAGGAAGAAGAATTAACCACAGGCTCAGCCTGCCGCCCGGGACCAGAATAGGGCCTGAAGCAATCCTGCGCTTTTGCGGCCAGCTCCCAAGAAAGCGAGTTGAAAAATGGAGCTCAGGGGCACTGCAATTCACAAACTTGCAGACTTATAAATGATGACTCTCGTCCACAAATATATTGAGGGAAGGCAACGAAGAGGATTGGAAAGCAAGGCAGAATTGCAGGAAACAGATTTCAGGAGGGAGATTCGAATCGCCTTTAAAGCACAGGAAAAGCGGCAAAACCTCGACAATGATGCCCTTGGCCAAAAAGGGCGTATGCGTTTTTTCCTGAATATATTCAGGAAAAAACGCATACGCCCTTTTTGGCCAACCAAGCAACCTGGAAAGGCAAATCAGCGCTACAAAGAAGTCTCGCTTCCCATCGGTCAAAAGGGCCATGCTGAATAAAGTGTCAAAACCAGAAATGCAAAACAGGCCATGGAGAAACGGGAGCCTGGCTACGCTGATGGGCGGGATGTAAATTGCCAACAGCCACTCTGGAGAAGTGCACGGTGTGTCCTGAAACATCGAAAAAAATCAGCTTAGGGAGCATAGGGCACTTCCACTCATGGGCGTATAAGTTGGGAAAACTAAAAATCAGCAAGACACAGGCACCCCAAAGTTTAGGGCTGCTCTGTTGACAAGACCCTCCACTTCGTTACACCTTAAATATCCCAGGAAAGGGAAAAATGGATAAAGAAGTTGTGGTCCTTATGTACAATGGAATATCACTCAGCCATGAAATCAACGTCATAAGGCTAGTAGCAGCAAGATGAGTGGATTTAGGTAGGACGATTCTAAGTGAAATAAGTCACACAGAAAAAGATACTTATCATAAGATATCACTTATAGAGGGAATATAAAAACCGCTACCCTTGAACTGAATTACAAATCAGAGCAGGGTAACACGTTTAGAAAACACACTATGGCTGCTTAACTGGAAAGGTGAGGTGGGGTGATGCATAAAACAAGGGTTTCAAATTAGCTCAGATACCGTTCCATAAACCCAATAGGTAATAGACAAGACCTACTCCTTGCTCAGTGAATTGGACTCAACACCCCCTATTCACCGCCCAAGAATATATCTGACTAGTAAGAATCTTAAAACCTATGCATTGATATCTCTCTGTAAGTGAGTCCAGTCGGTGTAAAGCGGCAAAAACACAGCAGTGAAAAGCAGGTAAACCCCATTATAAAAATCAATTACTTTTAAAAACCCGTGAAACAAAGACAGTGAAAGAGAGAGAAATTCTTACAAAATTCGTTCAGGGGCTGTGATGCCACCTGGATTGACCATATCTAGACCCACAGTTGATTGAGACATAAGGGTGGACACTCTTGGGGCTGAGAGGTTTGGTGAGGTTGGGTGAGCAAACGCAGACCCTTTACAGTAATACTGCGGGGTACCCATCCCATGGGTCCCAAATCTCCAGGTTCAAGGGCATCTTCCTACATCGAAAGCATGCATGAGAAACCCAGAAGATGGTACACCGTGTGATCCGGAAAGGTTTTCAAAACGCACCTCATTTCTCATCTCCTTGTGCTCGGGTTTGCCATTCCAGCCGCTTTACTAGCAATCTCCCTCCTTGGAGAATCAGCACCTTTAACCTCCTGTTCCGTACAGGTTGCAATTTGTCCTGAGGATGAACGGGAAGAGGGGGAACCAATGAGAGACTAGCTCTAGGTGTTGGGACAGGCACAGGTCACTCTATTTTCCCATCAGGAAGAAGAATTAACCACAGGCTCAGCCTGCCGCCCGGGACCAGAATAGGGCCTGAAGCAATCCTGCGCTTTTGCGGCCAGCTCCCAAGAAAGCGAGTTGAAAAATGGAGCTCAGGGGCACTGCAATTCACAAACCTGCAGACTTATAAATGATGACTCTCGTCCACAAATATATTGAGGGAAGGCAACGAAGAGGATTGGAAAGCAAGGCAGAATTGCAGGAAACAGATTTCAGGAGGGAGATTCGAATCGCCTTTAAAGCACAGGAAAAGCGGCAAAACCTCGACAATGATGCCCTTGGCCAAAAAGGGCGTATGCGTTTTTTCCTGAATATATTCAGGAAAAAACGCATACGCCCTTTTTGGCCAACCAAGCAACCTGGAAAGGCAAATCAGCGCTACAAAGAAGTCTCGCTTCCCATCGGTCAAAAGGGCCATGCTGAATAAAGTGTCAAAACCAGAAATGCAAAACAGGCCATGGAGAAACGGGAGCCTGGCTACGCTGATGGGCGGGATGTAAATTGCCAACAGCCACTCTGGAGAAGTGCACGGTGTGTCCTGAAACATCGAAAAAAATCAGCTTAGGGAGCATAGGGCACTTCCACTCATGGGCGTATAAATTGGGAAAACTAAAAATCAGCAAGACACAGGCACCCCAAAGTTTAGGGCTGCTCTGTTGACAAGAACCTCCACTTCGTTACACCTTAAATATCCCAGGAAAGAGAAAAATGGATAAAGAAGTTGTGGTCCTTATGTACAATGGAATATCACTCAGCCATGAAATCAACGTCATAAGGCTAGTAGCAGCAAGATGAGTGGATTTAGGTAGGACGATTCTAAGTGAAATAAGTCACACAGAAAAAGATACTTATCATAAGATATCACTTATAGAGGGAATTTAAAAACCGCTACCCTTGAACTGAATTACAAATCAGAGCAGGGTAACACGTTTAGAAAACACACTATGGCTGCTTAACGGGAAAGGTGAGGTGGGGTGATGCATAAAACAAGGGTTTCAAATTAGCTCAGATACCGTTCCATAAACCCAATAGGTAATAGACAAGACCTACTCCTTGCTCAGTGAATTGGACTCAACACCCCCTATTCACCGCCCAAGAATATATCTGACTAGTAAGAATCTTAAAACCTATGCATTGATATCTCTCTGTAAGTGAGTCAAGTGGGTGTAAAGCGGCAAAAACACAGCAGTGAAAAGCAGGTAAACCCCATTATAAAAATCAATTACTTTTAAAAACCCGTGAAACAAAGACAGTGAAAGAGAGAGAAATTCTTACAAAATTCGTTCAGGGGCTGTGATGCCACCTCGATTGACCATATCTAGACCCACAGCTGATTGAGACATAAGGGTGGACACTCTTGGGGCTGAGAGGTTTGGTGAGGTTGGGTGAGCAAACGCAGACCCTTTAAAGTAATACTGCGTGGTACCCATCCCATGGGTCCCAAATCTCCAGGTTCAAGGGCATCTTCCTACATCGAAAGCAGGCATGAGAAACCCAGAAGATGGTACACCGTGTGATCCGGAAAGGTTTTCAAAACGCACCTCATTTCTCATCTCCTTGTGCTCGGGTTTGCCATTCCAGCCGCTTTACTAGCAATCTCCCTCCTTGGAGAATCAGCACCTTTAACCTCCTGTTCCGTACAGGTTGCAATTTGTCCTGAGGATGAACGGGAAGAGGGGGAACCAATGAGAGACTAGCTCTAGGTGTTGGGACAGGCACAGGTCACTCTATTTTCCCATCAGGAAGAAGAATTAACCACAGGCTCAGCCTGCCGCCCGGGACCAGAATAGGGCCTGAAGCAATCCTGCGCTTTTGCGGCCAGCTCCCAAGAAAGCGAGTTGAAAAATGGAGCTCAGGGGCACTGCAATTCACAAACCTGCAGACTTATAAATGATGACTCTCGTCCACAAATATATTGAGGGAAGGCAACGAAGAGGATTGGAAAGCAAGGCAGAATTGCAGGAAACAGATTTCAGGAGGGAGATTCGAATCGCCTTTAAAGCACAGGAAAAGCGGCAAAACCTCGACAATGATGCCCTTGGCCAAAAAGGGCGTATGCGTTTTTTCCTGAATATATTCAGGAAAAAACGCATACGCCCTTTTTGGCCAACCAAGCAACCTGGAAAGGCAAATCAGCGCTACAAAGAAGTCTCGCTTCCCATCGGTCAAAAGGGCCATGCTGAATAAAGTGTCAAAACCAGAAATGCAAAACAGGCCATGGAGAAACGGGAGCCTGGCTACGCTGATGGGCGGGATGTAAATTGCCAACAGCCACTCTGGAGAAGTGCACGGTGTGTCCTGAAACATCGAAAAAAATCAGCTTAGGGAGCATAGGGCACTTCCACTCATGGGCATATAAATTGGGAAAACTAAAAATCAGCAAGACACAGGCACCCCAAAGTTTAGGGCTGCTCTGTTGACAAGAACCTCCACTTCGTTACACCTTAAATATCCCAGGAAAGAGAAAAATGGATAAAGAAGTTGTGGTCCTTATGTACAATGGAATATCACTCAGCCATGAAATCAACGTCATAAGGCTAGTAGCAGCAAGATGAGTGGATTTAGGTAGGACGATTCTAAGTGAAATAAGTCACACAAAAAAAGATACTTATCATAAGATATCACTTATAGAGGGAATATAAAAACCGCTACCCTTGAACTGAATTACAAATCAGAGCAGGGTAACACGTTTAGAAAACACACTATGGCTGCTTAACGGGAAAGGTGAGGTGGGGTGATGCATAAAACAAGGGTTTCAAATTAGCTCAGATACCGTTCCATAAACCCAATAGGTAATAGACAAGACCTACTCCTTGCTCAGTGAATTGGACTCAACACCCCCTATTCACCGCCCAAGAATATATCTGACTAGTAAGAATCTTAAAACCTATGCATTGATATCTCTCTGTAAGTGAGTCCAGTGGGTGTAAAGCGGCAAAAACACAGCAGTGAAAAGCAGGTAAACCCCATTATAAAAATCAATTACTTTTAAAAACCCGTGAAACAAAGACAGTGAAAGAGAGAGAAATTCTTACAAAATTCGTTCAGGGGCTGTGATGCCACCTGGATTGACCATATCTAGACCCACAGTTGATTGAGACATAAGGGTGGACACTCTTGGGGCTGAGAGGTTTGGTGAGGTTGGGTGAGCAAACGCAGACCCTTTAAAGTAATACTGCGTGGTACCCATCCCATGGGTCCCAAATCTCCAGGTTCAAGGGCATCTTCCTACATCGAAAGCATGCATGAGAAACCCAGAAGATGGTACACCGTGTGATCTGGAAAGGTTTTCAAAACGCACCTCATTTCTCATCTCCTTGTGCTCGGGTTTGCCATTCCAGCCGCTTTACTAGCAATCTCCCTCCTTGGAGAATCAGCACCTTTAACCTCCTGTTCCGTACAGGTTGCAATTTGTCCTGAGGATGAACGGGAAGAGGGGGAACCAATGAGAGACTAGCTCTAGGTGTTGGGACAGGCACAGGTCACTCTATTTTCCCATCAGGAAGAAGAATTAACCACAGGCTCAGCCTGCCGCCCGGGACCAGAATAGGGCCTGAAGCAATCCTGCGCTTTTGCGGCCAGCTCCCAAGAAAGCGAGTTGAAAAATGGAGCTCAGGGGCACTGCAATTCACAAACCTGCAGACTTATAAATGATGACTCTCGTCCACAAATATATTGAGGGAAGGCAACGAAGAGGATTGGAAAGCAAGGCAGAATTGCAGGAAACAGATTTCAGGAGGGAGATTCGAATCGCCTTTAAAGCACAGGAAAAGCGGCAAAACCTCGACAATGATGCCCTTGGCCAAAAAGGGCGTATGCGTTTTTTCCTGAATATATTCAGGAAAAAACGCATACGCCCTTTTTGGCCAACCAAGCAACCTGGAAAGGCAAATCAGTGCTACAAAGAAGTCTCGCTTCCCATCGGTCAAAAGGGCCATGCTGAATAAAGTGTCAAAACCAGAAATGCAAAACAGGCCATGGAGAAACGGGAGCCTGGCTACGCTGATGGGCGGGATGTAAATTGCCAACAGCCACTCTGGAGAAGTGCACGGTGTGTCCTGAAACATCGAAAAAAATCAGCTTAGGGAGCATAGGGCACTTCCACTCATGGGCGTATAAATTGGGAAAACTAAAAATCAGCAAGACACAGGCACCCCAAAGTTTAGGGCTGCTCTGTTGACAAGAACCTCCACTTCGTTACACCTTAAATATCCCAGGAAAGAGAAAAATGGATAAAGAAGTTGTGGTCCTTATGTACAATGGAATATCACTCAGCCATGAAATCAACGTCATAAGGCTAGTAGCAGCAAGATGAGTGGATTTAGGTAGGACGATTCTAAGTGAAATAAGTCACACAGAAAAAGATACTTATCATAAGATATCACTTATAGAGGGAATTTAAAAACCGCTACCCTTGAACTGAATTACAAATCAGAGCAGGGTAACACGTTTAGAAAACACACTATGGCTGCTTAACGGGAAAGGTGAGGTGGGGTGATGCATAAAACAAGGGTTTCAAATTAGCTCAGATACCGTTCCATAAACCCAATAGGTAATAGACAAGACCTACTCCTTGCTCAGTGAATTGGACTCAACACCCCCTATTCACCGCCCAAGAATATATCTGACTAGTAAGAATCTTAAAACCTATGCATTGATATCTCTCTGTAAGTGAGTCCAGTGGGTGTAAAGCGGCAAAAACACAGCAGTGAAAAGCAGGTAAACCCCATTATAAAAATCAATTACTTTTAAAAACCCGTGAAACAAAGACAGTGAAAGAGAGAGAAATTCTTACAAAATTCGTTCAGGGGCTGTGATGCCACCTGGATTGACCATATCTAGACCCACAGTTGATTGAGACATAAGGGTGGACACTCTTGGGGCTGAGAGGTTTGGTGAGGTTGGGTGAGCAAACGCAGACCCTTTAAAGTAATACTGCGTGGTACCCATCCCATGGGTCCCAAATCTCCAGGTTCAAGGGCATCTTCCTACATCGAAAGCATGCATGAGAAACCCAGAAGATGGTACACCGTGTGATCTGGAAAGGTTTTCAAAACGCACCTCATTTCTCATCTCCTTGTGCTCGGGTTTGCCATTCCAGCCGCTTTACTAGCAATCTCCCTCCTTGGAGAATCAGCACCTTTAACCTCCTGTTCCGTACAGGTTGCAATTTGTCCTGAGGATGAACGGGAAGAGGGGGAACCAATGAGAGACTAGCTCTAGGTGTTGGGACAGGCACAGGTCACTCTATTTTCCCATCAGGAAGAAGAATTAACCACAGGCTCAGCCTGCCGCCCGGGACCAGAATAGGGCCTGAAGCAATCCTGCGCTTTTGCGGCCAGCTCCCAAGAAAGCGAGTTGAAAAATGGAGCTCAGGGGCACTGCAATTCACAAACCTGCAGACTTATAAATGATGACTCTCGTCCACAAATATATTGAGGGAAGGCAACGAAGAGGATTGGAAAGAAAGGCAGAATTGCAGGAAACAGATTTCAGGAGGGAGATTCGAATCGCCTTTAAAGCACAGGAAAAGCGGCAAAACCTCGACAATGATGCCCTTGGCCAAAAAGGGCGTATGCGTTTTTTCCTGAATATATTCAGGAAAAAACGCATACGCCCTTTTTGGCCAACCAAGCAACCTGGAAAGGCAAATCAGTGCTACAAAGAAGTCTCGCTTCCCATCGGTCAAAAGGGCCATGCTGAATAAAGTGTCAAAACCAGAAATGCAAAACAGGCCATGGAGAAACGGGAGCCTGGCTACGCTGATGGGCGGGATGTAAATTGCCAACAGCCACTCTGGAGAAGTGCACGGTGTGTCCTGAAACATCGAAAAAAATCAGCTTAGGGAGCATAGGGCACTTCCACTCATGGGCGTATAAATTGGGAAAACTAAAAATCAGCAAGACACAGGCACCCCAAAGTTTAGGGCTGCTCTGTTGACAAGAACCTCCACTTCGTTACACCTTAAATATCCCAGGAAAGAGAAAAATGGATAAAGAAGTTGTGGTCCTTATGTACAATGGAATATCACTCAGCCATGAAATCAACGTCATAAGGCTAGTAGCAGCAAGATGAGTGGATTTAGGTAGGACGATTCTAAGTGAAATAAGTCACACAGAAAAAGATACTTATCATAAGATATCACTTATAGAGGGAATATAAAAACCGCTACCCTTGAACTGAATTACAAATCAGAGCAGGGTAACACGTTTAGAAAACACACTATGGCTGCTTAACGGGAAAGGTGAGGTGGGGTGATGCATAAAACAAGGGTTTCAAATTAGCTCAGATACCGTTCCATAAACCCAATAGGTAATAGACAAGACCTACTCCTTGCTCAGTGAATTGGACTCAACACCCCCTATTCACCGCCCAAGAATATATCTGACTAGTAAGAATCTTAAAACCTATGCATTGATATCTCTCTGTAAGTGAGTCAAGTGGGTGTAAAGCGGCAAAAACACAGCAGTGAAAAGCAGGTAAACCCCATTATAAAAATCAATTACTTTTAAAAACCCGTGAAACAAAGACAGTTAAAGAGAGAGAAATTCTTACAAAATTCGTTCAGGGGCTGTGATGCCACCTGGATTGACCATATCTAGACCCACAGCTGATTGAGACATAAGGGTGGAAACTCTTGGGGCTGAGAGGTTTGGTGAGGTTGGGTGAGCAAACGCAGACCCTTTAAAGTAATACTGCATGGTACCCATTCCATGGGTCCCAAATCTCCAGATTAGGGGGCATCTTCCTACATCGAAAGCATGCATGAGAAACCCAGAAGATGGTACACCGTGTGATCCGGAAAGGTTTTCAAAACGCACCTCATTTCTCATCTCCTTGTGCTCGGGTTTGCCATTCCAGCCGCTTTACTAGCAATCTCCCTCCTTGGAGAATCAGCACCTTTAACCTCCTGTTCCGTACAGGTTGCAATTTGTCCTGAGGATGAACGGGAAGAGGGGGAACCAATGAGAGACTAGCTCTAGGTGTTGGGACAGGCACAGGTCACTCTATTTTCCCATCAGGAAGAAGAATTAACCACAGGCTCAGCCTGCCGCCCGGGACCAGAATAGGGCCTGAAGCAATCCTGCGCTTTTGCGGCCAGCTCCCAAGAAAGCGAGTTGAAAAATGGAGCTCAGGGGCACTGCAATTCACAAACCTGCAGACTTATAAATGATGACTCTCGTCCACAAATATATTGAGGGAAGGCAACGAAGAGGATTGGATAGCAAGGCAGAATTGCAGGAAACAGATTTCAGGAGGGAGATTCGAATCGCCTTTAAAGCACAGGAAAAGCGGCAAAACCTCGACAATGATGCCCTTGGCCAAAAAGGGCGTATGCGTTTTTTCCTGAATATATTCAGGAAAAAACGCATACGCCCTTTTTGGCCAACCAAGCAACCTGGAAAGGCAAATCAGCGCTACAAAGAAGTCTCGCTTCCCATCGGTCAAAAGGGCCATGCTGAATAAAGTGTCAAAACCAGAAATGCAAAACAGGCCATGGAGAAACGGGAGCCTGGCTACGCTGATGGGCGGGATGTAAATTGCCAACAGCCACTCTGGAGAAGTGCACGGTGTGTCCTGAAACATCGAAAAAAATCAGCTTAGGGAGCATAGGGCACTTCCACTCATGGGCGTATAAATTGGGAAAACTAAAAATCAGCAAGACACAGGCACCCCAAAGTTTAGGGCTGCTCTGTTGACAAGAACCTCCACTTCGTTACACCTTAAATATCCCAGGAAAGAGAAAAATGGATAAAGAAGTTGTGGTCCTTATGTACAATGGAATATCACTCAGCCATGAAATCAACGTCATAAGGCTAGTAGCAGCAAGATGAGTGGATTTAGGTAGGACGATTCTAAGTGAAATAAGTCACACAGAAAAAGATACTTATCATAAGATATCACTTATAGAGGGAATTTAAAAACCGCTACCCTTGAACTGAATTACAAATCAGAGCAGGGTCACACGTTTAGAAAACACACTATGGCTGCTTAACGGGAAAGGTGAGGTGGGGTGATGCATAAAACAAGGGTTTCAAATTAGCTCAGATACCGTTCCATAAACCCAATAGGTAATAGACAAGACCTACTCCTTGCTCAGTGAATTGGACTCAACACCCCCTATTCACCGCCCAAGAATATATCTGACTAGTAAGAATCTTAAAACCTATGCATTGATATCTCTCTGTAAGTGAGTCCAGTGGGTGTAAAGCGGCAAAAACACAGCAGTGAAAAGCAGGTAAACCCCATTATAAAAATCAATTACTTTTAAAAACCCGTGAAACAAAGACAGTTAAAGAGAGAGAAATTCTTACAAAATTCGTTCAGGGGCTGTGATGCCACCTGGATTGACCATATCTAGACCCACAGCTGATTGAGACATAAGGGTGGAAACTCTTGGGGCTGAGAGGTTTGGTGAGGTTGGGTGAGCAAACGCAGACCCTTTAAAGTAATACTGCATGGTACCCATCCCATGGGTCCCAAATCTCCAGATTAGGGGGCATCTTCCTACATCGAAAGCATGCATGAGAAACCCAGAAGATGGTACACCGTGTGATCCGGAAAGGTTTTCAAAACGCACCTCATTTCTCATCTCCTTGTGCTCGTGTTTGCCATTCCAGCCGCTTTACTAGCAATCTCCCTCCTTGGAGAATCAGCACCTTTAACCTCCTGTTCCGTACAGGTTGCAATTTGTCCTGAGGATGAACGGGAAGAGGGGGAACCAATGAGAGACTAGCTCTAGGTGTTGGGACAGGCACAGGTCACTCTATTTTCCCATCAGGAAGAAGAATTAACCACAGGCTCAGCCTGCCGCCCGGGACCAGAATAGGGCCTGAAGCAATCCTGCGCTTTTGCGGCCAGCTCCCAAGAAAGCGAGTTGAAAAATGGAGCTCAGGGGCACTGCAATTCACAAACCTGCAGACTTATAAATGATGACTCTCGTCCACAAATATATTGAGGGAAGGCAACGAAGAGGATTGGAAAGCAAGGCAGAATTGCAGGAAACAGATTTCAGGAGGGAGATTCGAATCGCCTTTAAAGCACAGGAAAAGCGGCAAAACCTCGACAATGATGCCCTTGGCCAAAAAGGGCGTATGCGTTTTTTCCTGAATATATTCAGGAAAAAACGCATACGCCCTTTTTGGCCAACCAAGCAACCTGGAAAGGCAAATCAGCGCTACAAAGAAGTCTCGCTTCCCATCGGTCAAAAGGGCCATGCTGAATAAAGTGTCAAAACCAGAAATGCAAGACAGGCCATGGAGAAACGGGAGCCTGGCTACGCTGATGGGCGGGATGTAAATTGCCAACAGCCACTCTGGAGAAGTGCACGGTGTGTCCTGAAACATCGAAAAAAATCAGCTTAGGGAGCATAGGGCACTTCCACTCATGGGCGTATAAATTGGGAAAACTAAAAATCAGCAAGACACAGGCACCCCAAAGTTTAGGGCTGCTCTGTTGACAAGAACCTCCACTTCGTTACACCTTAAATATCCCAGGAAAGAGAAAAATGGATAAAGAAGTTGTGGTCCTTATGTACAATGGAATATCACTCAGCCATGAAATCAACGTCATAAGGCTAGTAGCAGCAAGATGAGTGGATTTAGGTAGGACGATTCTAAGTGAAATAAGTCACACAGAAAAAGATACTTATCATAAGATATCACTTATAGAGGGAATATAAAAACCGCTACCCTTGAACTGAATTACAAATCAGAGCAGGGTAACACGTTTAGAAAACACACTATGGCTGCTTAACGGGAAAGGTGAGGTGGGGTGATGCATAAAACAAGGGTTTCAAATTAGCTCAGATACCGTTCCATAAACCCAATAGGTAATAGACAAGACCTACTCCTTGCTCAGTGAATTGGACTCAACACCCCCTATTCACCGCCCAAGAATATATCTGACTAGTAAGAATCTTAAAACCTATGCATTGATATCTCTCTGTAAGTGAGTCAAGTGGGTGTAAAGCGGCAAAAACACAGCAGTGAAAAGCAGGTAAACCCCATTATAAAAATCAATTACTTTTAAAAACCCGTGAAACAAAGACAGTGAAAGAGAGAGAAATTCTTACAAAATTCGTTCAGGGGCTGTGATGCCACCTGGATTGACCATATCTAGACCCACAGTTGATTGAGACATAAGGGTGGACACTCTTGGGGCTGATAGGTTTGGTGAGGTTGGGTGAGCAAACGCAGACCCTTTAAAGTAATACTGCGTGGTACCCATCCCATGGGTCCCAAATCTCCAGGTTGAAGGGCATCTTCCTACATCGAAAGCATGCATGAGAAACCCAGAAGATGGTACACCGTGTGATCCGGAAAGGTTTTCAAAACGCACCTCATTTCTCATCTCCTTGTGCTTTGGTTTGCCATTCCAGCCGCTTTACTAGCAATCTCCCTCCTTGGAGAATCAGCACCTTTAACCTCCTGTTCCGTACAGGTTGCAATTTGTCCTGAGGATGAACGGGAAGAGGGGGAACCAATGAGAGACTAGCTCTAGGTGTTGGGACAGGCACAGGTCACTCTATTTTCCCATCAGGAAGAAGAATTAACCACAGGCTCAGCCTGCCGCCCGGGACCAGAATAGGGCCTGAAGCAATCCTGCGCTTTTGCGGCCAGCTCCCAAGAAAGCGAGTTGAAAAATGGAGCTCAGGGGCACTGCAATTCACAAACCTGCAGACTTATAAATGATGACTCTCGTCCACAAATATATTGAGGGAAGGCAACGAAGAGGATTGGAAAGCAAGGCAGAATTGCAGGAAACAGATTTCAGGAGGGAGATTCCAATCGCCTTTAAAGCACAGGAAAAGCGGCAAAACCTCGACAATGATGCCCTTGGCCAAAAAGGGCGTATGCGTTTTTTCCTGAATATATTCAGGAAAAAACGCATACGCCCTTTTTGGCCAACCAAGCAACCTGGAAAGGCAAATCAGCGCTACAAAGAAGTCTCGCTTCCCATCGGTCAAAAGGGCCATGCTGAATAAAGTGTCAAAACCAGAAATGCAAAACAGGCCATGGAGAAACGGGAGCCTGGCTACGCTGATGGGCGGGATGTAAATTGCCAACAGCCACTCTGGAGAAGTGCACGGTGTGTCCTGAAACATCGAAAAAAATCAGCCTAGGGAGCATAGGGCACTTCCACTCATGGGCGTATAAATTGGGAAAACTAAAAATCAGCAAGACACAGGCACCCCAAAGTTTAGGGCTGCTCTGTTGACAAGAACCTCCACTTCGTTACACCTTAAATATCCCAGGAAAGAGAAAAATGGATAAAGAAGTTGTGGTCCTTATGTACAATGGAATATCACTCAGCCATGAAATCAACGTCATAAGGCTAGTAGCAGCAAGATGAGTGGATTTAGGTAGGACGATTCTAAGTGAAATAAGTCACACAGAAAAAGATACTTATCATAAGATATCACTTATAGAGGGAATATAAAAACCGCTACCCTTGAACTGAATTACAAATCAGAGCAGGGTAACACGTTTAGAAAACACACTATGGCTGCTTAACGGGAAAGGTGAGGTGGGGTGATGCATAAAACAAGGGTTTCAAATTAGCTCAGATACCGTTCCATAAACCCAATAGGTAATAGACAAGACCTACTCCTTGCTCAGTGAATTGGACTCAACACCCCCTATTCACCGCCCAAGAATATATCTGACTAGTAAGAATCTTAAAACCTATGCATTGATATCTCTCTGTAAGTGAGTCCAGTGGGTGTAAAGCGGCAAAAACACAGCAGTGAAAAGCAGGTAAACCCCATTATAAAAATCAATTACTTTTAAAAACCCGTGAAACAAAGACAGTGAAAGAGAGAGAAATTCTTACAAAATTCGTTCAGGGGCTGTGATGCCACCTGGATTGACCATATCTAGACCCACAGTTGATTGAGACATAAGGGTGGACACTCTTGGGGCTGAGAGGTTTGGTGAGGTTGGGTGAGCAAACGCAGACCCTTTAAAGTAATACTGCGTGGTACCCATCCCATGGGTCCCAAATCTCCAGGTTGAAGGGCATCTTCCTACATCGAAAGCATGCATGAGAAACCCAGAAGATGGTACACCGTGTGATCCGGAAAGGTTTTCAAAACGCACCTCATTTCTCATCTCCTTGTGCTCGGGTTTGCCATTCCAGCCGCTTTACTAGCAATCTCCCTCCTTGGAGAATCAGCACCTTTAACCTCCTGTTCCGTACAGGTTGCAATTTGTCCTGAGGGTGAACGGGAAGAGGGGGAACCAATGAGAGACTAGCTCTAGGTGTTGGGACAGGCACAGGTCACTCTATTTTCCCATCAGGAAGAAGAATTAACCACAGGCTCAGCCTGCCGCCCGGGACCAGAATAGGGCCTGAAGCAATCCTGCGCTTTTGCGGCCAGCTCCCAAGAAAGCGAGTTGAAAAATGGAGCTCAGGGGCACTGCAATTCAAAAACCTGCAGACTTATAAATGATGACTCTCGTCCACAAATATATTGAGGGAAGGCAACGAAGAGGACTGGAAAGCAAGGCAGAATTGCAGGAAACAGATTTCAGGAGGGAGATTCGAATCGCCTTTAAAGCACAGGAAAAGCGGCAAAACCTCGACAATGATGCCCTTGGCCAAAAAGGGCGTATGCGTTTTTTCCTGAATATATTCAGGAAAAAACGCATACGCCCTTTTTGGCCAACCAAGCAACCTGGAAAGGCAAATCAGCGCTACAAAGAAGTCTCGCTTCCCATCGGTCAAAAGGGCCATGCTGAATAAAGTGTCAAAACCAGAAATGCAAAACAGGCCATGGAGAAACGGGAGCCTGGCTACGCTGATGGGCGGGATGTAAATTGCCAACAGCCACTCTGGAGAAGTGCACGGTGTGTCCTGAAACATCGAAAAAAATCAGCCTAGGGAGCATAGGGCACTTCCACTCATGGGCGTATAAATTGGGAAAACTAAAAATCAGCAAGACACAGGCACCCCAAAGTTTAGGGCTGCTCTGTTGACAAGAACCTCCACTTCGTTACACCTTAAATATCCCAGGAAAGAGAAAAATGGATAAAGAAGTTGTGGTCCTTATGTACAATGGAATATCACTCAGCCATGAAATCAACGTCATAAGGCTAGTAGCAGCAAGATGAGTGGATTTAGGTAGGACGATTCTAAGTGAAATAAGTCACACAGAAAAAGATACTTATCATAAGATATCACTTATAGAGGGAATATAAAAACCGCTACCCTTGAACTGAATTACAAATCAGAGCAGGGTAACACGTTTAGAAAACACACTATGGCTGCTTAACGGGAAAGGTGAGGTGGGGTGATGCATAAAACAAGGGTTTCAAATTAGCTCAGATACCGTTCCATAAACCCAATAGGTAATAGACAAGACCTACTCCTTGCTCAGTGAATTGGACTCAACACCCCCTATTCACCGCCCAAGAATATATCTGACTAGTAAGAATCTTAAAACCTATGCATTGATATCTCTCTGTAAGTGAGTCCAGTGGGTGTAAAGCGGCAAAAACACAGCAGTGAAAAGCAGGTAAACCCCATTATAAAAATCAATTACTTTTAAAAACCCGTGAAACAAAGACAGTGAAAGAGAGAGAAATTCTTACAAAATTCGTTCAGGGGCTGTGATGCCACCTGGATTGACCATATCTAGACCCACAGTTGATTGAGACATAAGGGTGGACACTCTTGGGGCTGAGAGGTTTGGTGAGGTTGGGTGAGCAAATGCAGACCCTTTAAAGTAATACTGCGTGGTACCCATCCCATGGGTCCCAAATCTCCAGGTTCAAGGGCATCTTCCTACATCGAAAGCATGCATGAGAAACCCAGAAGATGGTACACCGTGTGATCCGGAAAGGTTTTCAAAACGCACCTCATTTCTCATCTCCTTGTGCTCGGGTTTGCCATTCCAGCCGCTTTACTAGCAATCTCCCTCCTTGGAGAATCAGCACCTTTAACCTCCTGTTCCGTACAGGTTGCAATTTGTCCTGAGGATGAACGGGAAGAGGGGGAACCAATGAGAGACTAGCTCTAGGTGTTGGGACAGGCACAGGTCACTCTATTTTCCCATCAGGAAGAAGAATTAACCACAGGCTCAGCCTGCCGCCCGGGACCAGAATAGGGCCTGAAGCAATCCTGCGCTTTTGCGGCCAGCTCCCAAGAAAGCGAGTTGAAAAATGGAGCTCAGGGGCACTGCAATTCACAAACCTGCAGACTTATAAATGATGACTCTCGTCCACAAATATATTGAGGGAAGGCAACGAAGAGGATTGGAAAGCAAGGCAGAATTGCAGGAAACAGATTTCAGGAGGGAGATTCGAATCGCCTTTAAAGCACAGGAAAAGCGGCAAAACCTCGACAATGATGCCCTTGGCCAAAAAGGGCGTATGCGTTTTTTCCTGAATATATTCAGGAAAAAACGCATACGCCCTTTTTGGCCAACCAAGCAACCTGGAAAGGCAAATCAGCGCTACAAAGAAGTCTCGCTTCCCATCGGTCAAAAGGGCCATGCTGAATAAAGTGTCAAAACCAGAAATGCAAAACAGGCCATGGAGAAACGGGAGCCTGGCTACGCTGATGGGCGGGATGTAAATTGCCTACAGCCACTCTGGAGAAGTGCACGGTGTGTCCTGAAACATCGAAAAAAATCAGCCTAGGGAGCATAGGGCACTTCCACTCATGGGCGTATAAATTGGGAAAACTAAAAATCAGCAAGACACAGGCACCCCAAAGTTTAGGGCTGCTCTGTTGACAAGAACCTCCACTTCGTTACACCTTAAATATCCCAGGAAAGAGAAAAATGGATAAAGAAGTTGTGGTCCTTATGTACAATGGAATATCACTCAGCCATGAAATCAACGTCATAAGGCTAGTAGCAGCAAGATGAGTGGATTTAGGTAGGACGATTCTAAGTGAAATAAGTCACACAGAAAAAGATACTTATCATAAGATATCACTTATAGAGGGAATATAAAAACCGCTACCCTTGAACTGAATTACAAATCAGAGCAGGGTAACACGTTTAGAAAACACACTATGGCTGCTTAACGGGAAAGGTGAGGTGGGGTGATGCATAAAACAAGGGTTTCAAATTAGCTCAGATACCGTTCCATAAACCCAATAGGTAATAGACAAGACCTACTCCTTGCTCAGTGAATTGGACTCAACACCCCCTATTCACCGCCCAAGAATATATCTGACTAGTAAGAATCTTAAAACCTATGCATTGATATCTCTCTGTAAGTGAGTCCAGTGGGTGTAAAGCGGCAAAAACACAGCAGTGAAAAGCAGGTAAACCCCATTATAAAAATCAATTACTTTTAAAAACCCGTGAAACAAAGACAGTGAAAGAGAGAGAAATTCTTACAAAATTCGTTCAGGGGCTGTGATGCCACCTGGATTGACCATATCTAGACCCACAGTTGATTGAGACATAAGGGTGGACACTCTTGGGGCTGAGAGGTTTGGTGAGGTTGGGTGAGCAAACGCAGACCCTTTAAAGTAATACTGCGTGGTACCCATCCCATGGGTCCCAAATCTCCAGGTTCAAGGGCATCTTCCTACATCGAAAGCATGCATGAGAAACCCAGAAGATGGTACACCGTGTGATCCGGAAAGGTTTTCAAAACGCACCTCATTTCTCATCTCCTTGTGCTCGGGTTTGCCATTCCAGCCGCTTTACTAGCAATCTCCCTCCTTGGAGAATCAGCACCTTTAACCTCCTGTTCCGTACAGGTTGCAATTTGTCCTGAGGATGAACGGGAAGAGGGGGAACCAATGAGAGACTAGCTCTAGGTGTTGGGACAGGCACAGGTCACTCTATTTTCCCATCAGGAAGAAGAATTAACCACAGGCTCAGCCTGCCGCCCGGGACCAGAATAGGGCCTGAAGCAATCCTGCGCTTTTGCGGCCAGCTCCCAAGAAAGCGAGTTGAAAAATGGAGCTCAGGGGCACTGCAATTCACAAACCTGCAGACTTATAAATGATGACTCTCGTCCACAAATATATTGAGGGAAGGCAACGAAGAGGATTGGAAAGCAAGGCAGAATTGCAGGAAACAGATTTCAGGAGGGAGATTCGAATCGCCTTTAAAGCACAGGAAAAGCGGCAAAACCTCGACAATGATGCCCTTGGCCAAAAAGGGCGTATGCGTTTTTTCCTGAATATATTCAGGAAAAAACGCATACGCCCTTTTTGGCCAACCAAGCAACCTGGAAAGGCAAATCAGCGCTACAAAGAAGTCTCGCTTCCCATCGGTCAAAAGGGCCATGCTGAATAAAGTGTCAAAACCAGAAATGCAAAACAGGCCATGGAGAAACGGGAGCCTGGCTACGCTGATGGGCGGGATGTAAATTGCCAACAGCCACTCTGGAGAAGTGCACGGTGTGTCCTGAAACATCGAAAAAAATCAGCCTAGGGAGCATAGGGCACTTCCACTCATGGGCGTATAAATTGGGAAAACTAAAAATCAGCAAGACACAGGCACCCCAAAGTTTAGGGCTGCTCTGTTGACAAGAACCTCCACTTCGTTACACCTTAAATATCCCAGGAAAGAGAAAAATGGATAAAGAAGTTGTGGTCCTTATGTACAATGGAATATCACTCAGCCATGAAATCAACGTCATAAGGCTAGTAGAAGCAAGATGAGTGGATTTAGGTAGGACGATTCTAAGTGAAATAAGTCACACAGAAAAAGATACTTATCATAAGATATCACTTATAGAGGGAATATAAAAACCGCTACCCTTGAACTGAATTACAAATCAGAGCAGGGTAACACGTTTAGAAAACACACTATGGCTGCTTAACGGGAAAGGTGAGGTGGGATGATGCATAAAACAAGGGTTTCAAATTAGCTCAGATACCGTTCCATAAACCCAATAGGTAATAGACAAGATCTACTCCTTGCTCAGTGAATTGGACTCAACACCCCCTATTCACCGCCCAAGAATATATCTGAATAGTAAGAATCTTAAAACCTATGCATTGATATCTCTCTGTAAGTGAGTCAAGTGGGTGTAAAGCGGCAAAAACACAGCAGTGAAAAGCAGGTAAACCCCATTATAAAAATCAATTACTTTTAAAAACCCGTGAAACAAAGACAGTGAAAGAGAGAGAAATTCTTACAAAATTCGTTCAGGGGCTGTGATGCCACCTGGATTGACCATATCTAGACCCACAGTTGATTGAGACATAAGGGTGGACACTCTTGGGGCTGAGAGGTTTGGTGAGGTTGGGTGAGCAAACGCAGACCCTTTAAAGTAATACTGCGTGGTACCCATCCCATGGGTCCCAAATCTCCAGGTTCAAGGGCATCTTCCTACATCGAAAGCATGCATGAGAAACCCAGAAGATGGTACACCGTGTGATCCGGAAAGGTTTTCAAAACGCACCTCATTTCTCATCTCCTTGTGCTCGGGTTTGCCATTCCAGCCGCTTTACTAGCAATCTCCCTCCTTGGAGAATCAGCACCTTTAACCTCCTGTTCCGTACAGGTTGCAATTTGTCCTGAGGATGAACGGGAAGAGGGGGAACCAATGAGAGACTAGCTCTAGGTGTTGGGACAGGCACAGGTCACTCTATTTTCCCATCAGGAAGAAGAATTAACCACAGGCTCAGCCTGCCGCCCGGGACCAGAATAGGGCCTGAAGCAATCCTGCGCTTTTGCGGCCAGCTCCCAAGAAAGCGAGTTGAAAAATGGAGCTCAGGGGCACTGCAATTCACAAACCTGCAGACTTATAAATGATGACTCTCGTCCACAAATATATTGAGGGAAGGCAACGAAGAGGATTGGAAAGCAAGGCAGAATTGCAGGAAACAGATTTCAGGAGGGAGATTCGAATCGCCTTTAAAGCACAGGAAAAGCGGCAAAACCTCGACAATGATGCCCTTGGCCAAAAAGGGCGTATGCGTTTTTTCCTGAATATATTCAGGAAAAAACGCATACGCCCTTTTTGGCCAACCAAGCAACCTGGAAAGGCAAATCAGCGCTACAAAGAAGTCTCGCTTCCCATCGGTCAAAAGGGCCATGCTGAATAAAGTGTCAAAACCAGAAATGCAAAACAGGCCATGGAGAAACGGGAGCCTGGCTACTCTGATGGGCGGGATGTAAATTGCCAACAGCCACTCTGGAGAAGTGCACGGTGTGTCCTGAAACATCGAAAAAACTCAGCTTAGGGAGCATAGGTCACTTCCACTCATGGGCGTATAAATTGGGAAAACTAAAAATCAGCAAGATACAGGCACCCCAAAGTTTAGGGCTGCTCTGTTGACAAGAACCTCCACTTCGTTACACCTTAAATATCCCAGGAAAGAGAAAAATGGATAAAGAAGTTGTGGTCCTTATGTACAATGGAATATCACTCAGCCATGAAATCAACGTCATAAGGCTAGTAGCAGCAAGATGAGTGGATTTAGGTAGGACGATTCTAAGTGAAATAAGTCACACAGAAAAAGATACTTATCATAAGATATCACTTATAGAGGGAATATAAAAACCGCTACCCTTGAACTGAATTACAAATCAGAGCAGGGTAACACGTTTAGAAAACACACTATGGCTGCTTAACGGGAAAGGTGAGGTGGGGTGATGCATAAAACAAGGGTTTCAAATTAGCTCAGATACCGTTCCATAAACCCAATAGGTAATAGACAAGACCTACTCCTTGCTCAGTGAATTGGACTCAACACCCCCTATTCACCGCCCAAGAATATATCTGACTAGTAAGAATCTTAAAACCTATGCATTGATATCTCTCTGTAAGTGAGTCCAGTGGGTGTAAAGCGGCAAAAACACAGCAGTGAAAAGCAGGTAAACCCCATTATAAAAATCAATTACTTTTAAAAACCCGTGAAACAAAGACAGTGAAAGAGAGAGAAATTCTTACAAAATTCGTTCAGGGGCTGTGATGCCACCTGGATTGACCATATCTAGACCCACAGTTGATTGAGACATAAGGGTGGACACTCTTGGGGCTGAGAGGTTTGGTGAGGTTGGGTGAGCAAACGCAGACCCTTTAAAGTAATACTGCGTGGTACCCATCCCATGGGTCCCAAATCTCCAGGTTCAAGGGCATCTTCCTACATCGAAAGCATGCATGAGAAACCCAGAAGATGGTACACCGTGTGATCCGGAAAGGTTTTCAAAACGCACCTCATTTCTCATCTCCTTGTGCTCGGGTTTGCCATTCCAGCCGCTTTACTAGCAATCTCCCTCCTTGGAGAATCAGCACCTTTAACCTCCTGTTCCGTACAGGTTGCAATTTGTCCTGAGGATGAACGGGAAGAGGGGGAACCAATGAGAGACTAGCTCTAGGTGTTGGGACAGGCACAGGTCACTCTATTTTCCCATCAGGAAGAAGAATTAACCACAGGCTCAGCCTGCCGCCCGGGACCAGAATAGGGCCTGAAGCAATCCTGCGCTTTTGCGGCCAGCTCCCAAGAAAGCGAGTTGAAAAATGGAGCTCAGGGGCACTGCAATTCACAAACCTGCAGACTTATAAATGATGACTCTCGTCCACAAATATATTGAGGGAAGGCAACGAAGAGGATTGGAAAGCAAGGCAGAATTGCAGGAAACAGATTTCAGGAGGGAGATTCGAATCGCCTTTAAAGCACAGGAAAAGCGGCAAAACCTCGACAATGATGCCCTTGGCCAAAAAGGGCGTATGCGTTTTTTCCTGAATATATTCAGGAAAAAACGCATACGCCCTTTTTGGCCAACCAAGCAACCTGGAAAGGCAAATCAGCGCTACAAAGAAGTCTCGCTTCCCATCGGTCAAAAGGGCCATGCTGAATAAAGTGTCAAAACCAGAAATGCAAAACAGGCCATGGAGAAACGGGAGCCTGGCTACTCTGATGGGCGGGATGTAAATTGCCAACAGCCACTCTGGAGAAGTGCACGGTGTGTCCTGAAACATCGAAAAAAATCAGCCTAGGGAGCATAGGGCACTTCCACTCATGGGCGTATAAATTGGGAAAACTAAAAATCAGCAAGACACAGGCACCCCAAAGTTTAGGGCTGCTCTGTTGACAAGAACCTCCACTTCGTTACACCTTAAATATCCCAGGAAAGAGAAAAATGGATAAAGAAGTTGTGGTCCTTATGTACAATGGAATATCACTCAGCCATGAAATCAACGTCATAAGGCTAGTAGCAGCAAGATGAGTGGATTTAGGTAGGACGATTCTAAGTGAAATAAGTCACACAGAAAAAGATACTTATCATAAGATATCACTTATAGAGGGAATATAAAAACCGCTACCCTTGAACTGAATTACAAATCAGAGCAGGGTAACACGTTTAGAAAACACACTATGGCTGCTTAACGGGAAAGGTGAGGTGGGGTGATGCATAAAACAAGGGTTTCAAATTAGCTCAGATACCGTTCCATAAACCCAATAGGTAATAGACAAGACCTACTCCTTGCTCAGTGAATTGGACTCAACACCCCCTATTCACCGCCCAAGAATATATCTGACTAGTAAGAATCTTAAAACCTATGCATTGATATCTCTCTGTAAGTGAGTCAAGTGGGTGTAAAGCGGCAAAAACACAGCAGTGAAAAGCAGGTAAACCCCATTATAAAAATCAATTACTTTTAAAAACCCGTGAAACAAAGACAGTGAAAGAGAGAGAAATTCTTACAAAATTCGTTCAGGGGCTGTGATGCCACCTGGATTGACCATATCTAGACCCACAGTTGATTGAGACATAAGGGTGGACACTCTTGGGGCTGAGAGGTTTGGTGAGGTTGGGTGAGCAAACGCAGACCCTTTAAAGTAATACTGCGTGGTACCCATCCCATGGGTCCCAAATCTCCAGGTTCAAGGGCATCTTCCTACATCGAAAGCATGCATGAGAAACCCAGAAGATGGTACACCGTGTGATCCGGAAAGGTTTTCAAAACGCACCTCATTTCTCATCTCCTTGTGCTCGGGTTTGCCATTCCAGCCGCTTTACTAGCAATCTCCCTCCTTGGAGAATCAGCACCTTTAACCTCCTGTTCCGTACAGGTTGCAATTTGTCCTGAGGATGAACGGGAAGAGGGGGAACCAATGAGAGACTAGCTCTAGGTGTTGGGACAGGCACAGGTCACTCTATTTTCCCATCAGGAAGAAGAATTAACCACAGGCTCAGCCTGCCGCCCGGGACCAGAATAGGGCCTGAAGCAATCCTGCGCTTTTGCGGCCAGCTCCCAAGAAAGCGAGTTGAAAAATGGAGCTCAGGGGCACTGCAATTCACAAACCTGCAGACTTATAAATGATGACTCTCGTCCACAAATATATTGAGGGAAGGCAACGAAGAGGATTGGAAAGCAAGGCAGAATTGCAGGAAACAGATTTCAGGAGGGAGATTCGAATCGCCTTTAAAGCACAGGAAAAGCGGCAAAACCTCGACAATGATGCCCTTGGCCAAAAAGGGCGTATGCGTTTTTTCCTGAATATATTCAGGAAAAAACGCATACGCCCTTTTTGGCCAACCAAGCAACCTGGAAAGGCAAATCAGCGCTACAGAGAAGTCTCGCTTCCCATCGGTCAAAAGGGCCATGCTGAATAAAGTGTCAAAACCAGAAATGCAAAACAGGCCATGGAGAAACGGGAGCCTGGCTACGCTGATGGGCGGGATGTAAATTGCCAACAGCCACTCTGGAGAAGTGCACGGTGTGTCCTGAAACATCGAAAAAAATCAGCTTAGGGAGCATAGGGCACTTCCACTCATGGGCGTATAAATTGGGAAAACTAAAAATCAGCAAGACACAGGCACCCCAAAGTTTAGGGCTGCTCTGTTGACAAGAACCTCCACTTCGTTACACCTTAAATATCCCAGGAAAGAGAAAAATGGATAAAGAAGTTGTGGTCCTTATGTACAATGGAATATCACTCAGCCATGAAATCAACGTCATAAGGCTAGTAGCAGCAAGATGAGTGGATTTAGGTAGGACGATTCTAAGTGAAATAAGTCACACAGAAAAAGATACTTATCATAAGATATCACTTATAGAGGGAATATAAAAACCGCTACCCTTGAACTGAATTACAAATCAGAGCAGGGTAACACGTTTAGAAAACACACTATGGCTGCTTAACGGGAAAGGGGAGGTGGGGTGATGCATAAAACAAGGGTTTCAAATTAGCTCAGATACCGTTCCATAAACCCAATAGGTAATAGACAAGACCTACTCCTTGCTCAGTGAATTGGACTCAACACCCCCTATTCACCGCCCAAGAATATATCTGACTAGTAAGAATCTTAAAACCTATGCATTGATATCTCTCTGTAAGTGAGTCCAGTGGGTGTAAAGCGGCAAAAACACAGCAGTGAAAAGCAGGTAAACCCCATTATAAAAATCAATTACTTTTAAAAACCCGTGAAACAAAGACAGTGAAAGAGAGAGAAATTCTTACAAAATTCGTTCAGGGGCTGTGATGCCACCTGGATTGACCATATCTATACCCACAGTTGATTGAGACATAAGGGTGGACACTCTTGGGGCTGAGAGGTTTGGTGAGGTTGGGTGAGCAAACGCAGACCCTTTAAAGTAATACTGCGTGGTACCCATCCCATGGGTCCCAAATCTCCAGGTTCAAGGGCATCTTCCTACATCGAAAGCATGCATGAGAAACCCAGAAGATGGTACACCGTGTGATCCGGAAAGGTTTTCAAAACGCACCTCATTTCTCATCTCCTTGTGCTCGGGTTTGCCATTCCAGCCGCTTTACTAGCAATCTCCCTCCTTGGAGAATCAGCACCTTTAACCTCCTGTTCCGTACAGGTTGCAATTTGTCCTGAGGATGAACGGGAAGAGGGGGAACCAATGAGAGACTAGCTCTAGGTGTTGGGACAGGCACAGGTCACTCTATTTTCCCATCATGAAGAAGAATTAACCACAGGCTCAGCCTGCCGCCCGGGACCAGAATAGGGCCTGAAGCAATCCTGCGCTTTTGCGGCCAGCTCCCAAGAAAGCGAGTTGAAAAATGGAGCTCAGGGGCACTGCAATTCACAAACCTGCAGACTTATAAATGATGACTCTCGTCCACAAATATATTGAGGGAAGGCAACGAAGAGGATTGGAAAGCAAGGCAGAATTGCAGGAAACAGATTTCAGGAGGGAGATTCGAATCGCCTTTAAAGCACAGGAAAAGCGGCAAAACCTCGACAATGATGCCCTTGGCCAAAAAGGGCGTATGCGTTTTTTCCTGAATATATTCAGGAAAAAACGCATACGCCCTTTTTGGCCAACCAAGCAACCTGGAAAGGCAAATCAGCGCTACAAAGAAGTCTCGCTTCCCATCGGTCAAAAGGGCCATGCTGAATAAAGTGTCAAAACCAGAAATGCAAAACAGGCCATGGAGAAACGGGAGCCTGGCTACGCTGATGGGCGGGATGTAAATTGCCAACAGCCACTCTGGAGAAGTGCACGGTGTGTCCTGAAACATCGAAAAAAATCAGCTTAGGGAGCATAGGGCACTTCCACTCATGGGCGTATAAATTGGGAAAACTAAAAATCAGCAAGACACAGGCACCCCAAAGTTTAGGGCTGCTCTGTTGACAAGAACCTCCACTTCGTTACACCTTAAATATCCCAGGAAAGAGAAAAATGGATAAAGAAGTTGTGGTCCTTATGTACAATGGAATATCACTCAGCCATGAAATCAACGTCATAAGGCTAGTAGCAGCAAGATGAGTGGATTTAGGTAGGACGATTCTAAGTGAAATAAGTCACACAGAAAAAGATACTTATCATAAGATATCACTTATAGAGGGAATATAAAAACCGCTACCCTTGAACTGAATTACAAATCAGAGCAGGGTAACACGTTTAGAAAACACACTATGGCTGCTTAACGGGAAAGGTGAGGTGGGGTGATGCATAAAACAAGGGTTTCAAATTAGCTCAGATACCGTTCCATAAACCCAATAGGTAATAGACAAGACCTACTCCTTGCTCAGTGAATTGGACTCAACACCCCCTATTCACCGCCCAAGAATATATCTGACTAGTAAGAATCTTAAAACCTATGCATTGATATCTCTCTGTAAGTGAGTCCAGTGGGTGAAAAGCGGCAAAAACACAGCAGTGAAAAGCAGGTAAACCCCATTATAAAAATCAATTACTTTTAAAAACCCGTGAAACAAAGACAGTTAAAGAGAGAGAAATTTTTACAAAATTCGTTCAGGGGCTGTGATGCCACCTGGATTGACCATATCTAGACCCACAGCTGATTGAGACATAAGGGTGGAAACTCTTGGGGCTGAGAGGTTTGGTGAGGTTGGGTGAGCAAACGCAGACCCTTTAAAGTAATACTGCATGGTACCCATCCCATGGGTCCCAAATCTCCAGGTTCAAGGGCATCTTCCTACATCGAAAGCATGCATGAGAAACCCAGAAGATGGTACACCGTGTGATCCGGAAAGGTTTTCAAAACGCACCTCATTTCTCATCTCCTTGTGCTCGGGTTTGCCATTCCAGCCACTTTACTAGCAATCTCCCTCCTTGGAGAATCAGCACCTTTAACCTCCTGTTCCGTACAGGTTGCAATTTGTCCTGAGGATGAACGGGAAGAGGGGGAACCAATGAGAGACTAGCTCTAGGTGTTGGGACAGGCACAGGTCACTCTATTTTCCCATCAGGAAGAAGAATTAACCACAGGCTCAGCCTGCCGCCCGGGACCAGAATAGGGCCTGAAGCAATCCTGCGCTTTTGCGGCCAGCTCCCAAGAAAGCGAGTTGAAAAATGGAGCTCAGGGGCACTGCAATTCACAAACCTGCAGACTTATAAATCATGACTCTCGTCCACAAATATATTGAGGGAAGGCAACGAAGAGGATTGGAAAGCAAGGCAGAATTGCAGGAAACAGATTTCAGGAGGGAGATTCGAATCGCCTTTAAAGCACAGGAAAAGCGGCAAAACCTCGACAATGATGCCCTTGGCCAAAAGGGCGTATGCGTTTTTTCCTGAATATATTCAGGAAAAAACGCATACGCCCTTTTTGGCCAACCAAGCAACCTGGAAAGGCAAATCAGCGCTACAGAGAAGTCTCGCTTCCCATCGGTCAAAAGGGCCATGCTGAATAAAGTGTCAAAACCAGAAATGCAAAACAGGCCATGGAGAAACGGGATCCTGGCTACGCTGATGGGCGGGATGTAAATTGCCAACAGCCACTCTGGAGAAGTGCACGGTGTGTCCTGAAACATCGAAAAAAATCAGCTTAGGGAGCATAGGGCACTTCCACTCATGGGCGTATAAATTGGGAAAACTAAAAATCAGCAAGACACAGGCACCCCAAAGTTTAGGGCTGCTCTGTTGACAAGAACCTCCACTTCGTTACACCTTAAATATCCCAGGAAAGAGAAAAATGGATAAAGAAGTTGTGGTCCTTATGTACAATGGAATATCACTCAGCCATGAAATCAACGTCATAAGGCTAGTAGCAGCAAGATGAGTGGATTTAGGTAGGACGATTCTAAGTGAAATAAGTCACACAGAAAAAGATACTTATCATAAGATATCACTTATAGAGGGAATTTAAAAACCGCTACCCTTGAACTGAATTACAAATCAGAGCAGGGTAACAGGTTTAGAAAACACACTATGGCTGCTTAACGGGAAAGGTGAGGTGGGGTGATGCATAAAACAAGGGTTTCAAATTAGCTCAGATACCGTTCCATAAACCCAATAGGTAATAGACAAGACCTACTCCTTGCTCAGTGAATTGGACTCAACACCCCCTATTCACCGCCCAAGAATATATCTGACTAGTAAGAATCTTAAAACCTATGCATTGATATCTCTCTGTAAGTGAGTCAAGTGGGTGTAAAGCGGCAAAAACACAGCAGTGAAAAGCAGGTAAACCCCATTATAAAAATCAATTACTTTTAAAAACCCGTGAAACAAAGACAGTGAAAGACAGAGAAATTCTTACAAAATTCGTTCAGGGGCTGTGATGCCACCTGGATTGACCATATCTAGACCCACAGCTGATTGAGACATAAGGGTGGACACTCTTGGGGCTGAGAGGTTTGGTGAGGTTGGGTGAGCAAACGCAGACCCTTTAAAGTAATACTGCGTGGTACCCATCCCATGGGTCCCAAATCTCCAGGTTCAAGGGCATCTTCTTACATCGAAAGCATGCATGAGAAACCCAGAAATGGTACACCGTGTGATCCGGAAAGGTTTTCAAAACGCACCTCATTTCTCATCTCCTTGTGCTCGGGTTTGCCATTCCAGCCGCTTTACTAGCAATCTCCCTCCTTGGAGAATCAGCACCTTTAACCTCCTGTTCCGTACAGGTTGCAATTTGTCCTGAGGATGAACGGGAAGAGGGGGAACCAATGAGAGACTAGCTCTAGGTGTTGGGACAGGCACAGGTCACTCTATTTTCCCATCAGGAAGAAGAATTAACCACAGGCTCAGCCTGCCGCCCGGGACCAGAATAGGGCCTGAAGCAATCCTGCGCTTTTGCGGCCAGCTCCCAAGAAAGCGAGTTGAAAAATGGAGCTCAGGGGCACTGCAATTCACAAACCTGCAGACTTATAAATGATGACTCTCGTCCACAAATATATTGAGGGAAGGCAACGAAGAGGATTGGAAAGC